>NC_081134.1:29050856-29139621 GCF_958295425.1 Solea solea
AAATCTGTCAGGGTGTTTTTTAAGGATGTGTCTGAATTTGTTTACAAGTGTGAAGAGTAGAAGAAGAGTGTGAGTCAGACGCAGACAGAGAGAGAGAGAGAAGAGAGAGAGACGACATGACCAAGGCAGGGCAGGAAAGGACACCGGAAGGAGGAAAGAAAGGGAGTTAATGCACCGCGGCCTCTGCTAAAGGTTCCCTGGTGAATGTGTCTGGCAGATGATGGATCCACACCTTCACCCCAACACCATCACTTCACTGTACATACTGTCAAAGAGGACACACACAGTCTAACACTACCAAAGACATCTGGAAGTAGCTGTTTTTAGTGTTGGCCAATGCCTCTGCAGACTCTCAGACCTACTTAGCAGTCGCTTGTTAATTTATGATTAGGCGCTGGCATAATATTAGCTCTGATGGCCTTATGAATCCCCCTTTAAATCTAATTTCATGTTATAGCAGCATGAGTAGGGCTTTGATTCATTCAGTTTTCAGAGAACGGGTGTTATCAAATTTTATTTGAATGGCACCAAACACAGCATACATTTATCTCAAGGCTCTTTACGAAAAATATTTCCGTCCCATTAAAACCTTTTTTTTAAATCAACTGCTGTTCTATCAGTCTGTTTTCCAGAAGCAATATTATCCGTCAAAGTTGTTGTCTTGTCTGCTACGTAAAGCCACACAGCTACTGATCGGAAAATGTCAAACTGGACGTCTCTCAGGGAAATAATGGCAGATGTCTACTTACTACAGGTTTCTGCCGAAAACAAGGTCTTTAGAGAGAGAAGAGGAAACCCAACAGTTTGCACAATGAGCAAAACACTAGATGTCACTGGAGAGAGAAAATAAAAGCAAGAAAGAAATCTCTGACAGAACCAGAATCCCAAGATTTGCAGTATCTGCCTTGGCCGGTTGTGGTGAAAGGACAAATGGAGGACAAAAAGACAGGGTGGAGAAACAGTTATGACAGTTCAGAACAGAGAGTATCTGGCCAGTAGGGGGCCAGTCATACGGAAAAGGAGGATTTTGCTAATTTCAAAATAAAAGTCTCTGTAAATATAGGTAAAGAAATAACTCTTATATTATAACTTGATATTAAGTGGTGGGCCACATTAAATCGATTGGACGGCCGGTTATGGCCCTCGAGCCACAAGTTTGAGGCCTCTGCACTAAAACATTAGCCAGCTCCTCAACTTACAGTAATAGGTTTCGCTAAGGGGAAACTTGGACTTTGTAAGGTAACATTAGTAGTTAAAAAGACACAACCTCCACTAAACTCCAGAATTCGTCACGAGTTGTAAACACTCTATACTCGGGCAGGATTATTGAAAGCCAGGAAGCATGTAGTCTATTTCACCCGTGTTCCTTTTAAGATCTGAAAAAGGAAATTATCCTTTTTAACGTCGCTTTGGTCCGTGTTGTTTTCGCAGCACGGTAATTCTGTGTGAAGTGCTTTCCCGCCTGTTGAGATTTGTCTTGAGCGTCTCACACACACACACACACACACACAGGAGTCTTATTTGCTCCACACATGTTAGGTGCTCCTTCATTTGTAAGTGAGAAAGTGAGGCTGAATTATTGATAAAAGTGTCATAAGTGACCACAATGCATTAAAAATTGACTGCTCTCCTCAAATAAGTGAATTGTCTTGTGAATAATTTAGGCGTCTCACAGCTGGTTTATGCTAATGTTAACATTTCAAAAACATGTTTCCAGCTTTGTCTGGGGTCCTTGACGGTAAATGTCCCTGTAGAAATGTGACAAAGACGACAAGTGGAGTTTTAATTTTTAATTTGCAAATTAGTCGAATGACTTTCTCTTTTTTGTACATCGTAGCTTTTTCATCATTTACCCGTAGCTCATGGGTCTCCTCAGGACTATCATCATACTTTTATGTCAGTTCCTCATCTGTCATGTCATTTGTGTCCCTCAAGATTGGTGTGTGCACTCTGAAAAAAAGCACTGTTCCCCTTCTCTCCACCTGCCTCTCTGGCAGGAAACAATGCTGTTCACCTCTGTATATACTAGACGACACATAAATCAGGCAATATGTCAGACAACTTGTCTCTTCAGGCTAACGGGAGCTCTTACAAGTTGTCCTCCACATCTTAAGCTGTGTCAGCACATTTATATCTTTGAATTGGAGGGAATTGATCCTGGAAAGTCATTAAAAAGTCCTTAAATTTGTCTCTTGATCCCAGATCATTTTGGATATTAATTCCATCCCCGTATTATCTTATTGATTTAAAACAAACTCAAAATCACTTTTCTTTCTTAAAGTACTTTTGGTACAAAGTGTCAAAGTGTTTGTGAAGGTAAAAAAAAAGCTTTATTTACATCACACCTTTCAGACACAGTGTTACAAAGTGCTCCAGAATCAAATATAATAAACACAAAGTGAAACACACCAACAAAGAAAGTCAAAAAATCCAAATTACACGTTTTTAATTTAGTTTGAAAAGGTGCGAGTGGTGTGTTTGACGTTCGTTGTCCCTGTTTTTTTTTTTTTTAAATCTATTTTTTAAGGTTTGTTTATGTTATTATTTAATCATATTCTGGTTTTATGAGTATTTTACGTCTCGTGTACAGCTGGATCAGATTAGATTAGGCTTTGAACGTGAGTTTTTGCTTAATTTGACTGAAACAGAAGTTGAATAATGGCAGACAGAAGTGAGGAGAACCAAAAAAACATGAATTCACATATGTAACGCTGACGTTGTTATTTAAACACATAAAAAGTCACTAACAGGAGTTTTCTGAACTAATTAGAGGAAAACACAGTGAATTGTTGCCCTGCAAGGCTGAAGAAAACAAATTGCAGCTTTGGTGAGCCTTTTTAAGACCAGTATCATAATGTGTTGTCATGTAATATTCAAAATAATAATATTACATTTTATCTAAGGGATAAATAAAAACAGTGACTCGGGATCCACAGAGGGGTCTCAGGAGATTTTTTTGTTGGGTTCCCAGACAAATTTGCTTAATTTTTGCTACCTTTTAGTGAAGATTTATGTCTTTATAGTTTTTAAACATCATTTACTAAGTCAAAACTTGCATATATGACTGTAAATTGCACAAATGTTCATGTTTTATATTCATGACAGTTTGCCTGATATCAAAAGTTTAGAAAACAAAGTAAAAACTATTAAAAACTACTAATAAAATACAGTAATAAGTGAAATTATTGGGTACATTTTCACATTACCCTGCAATTCCCCATCTCCTGATGTGTTATTGTTATTTATCTCCTCTGTTTCTGTGTTTTTTTTTTTAATGTTTGCAGGACCCTGCAGACGGTTGGCCCGTCGCACGCCCGCACCTACACCGTCGCCGTCTACTTCAAAGGAGAGCGAATCGGCTGCGGCAAAGGCCCGAGGTGAGTCAGACAAAGACACAACAACAACAGGACAAGACGCTCTCTGCTGTTCCCCCCCGCTCCCACTTCTCCTTCTCACTGCACCCACCACTAATGGGCTGGAGAATAATGGCAGCGGTGCTTTATTGATGGCGTTTATTATGGCAATTAAGCTCTTGTTGGCCTATTCTATCGGGAGAGACATTATGCAGAATGAAAATGAATCGATTCATTATCGATTTGACGTAAATTGTGTTATGGAAATATCACTCTGGGCCGGGGGAAGAGTCTGCGACGAGGCGACACTGTGCTCAGGCCTGCGTTTAGGGTCTACCTGGTATATAAAGTCTGTGTGTGTGTGTGTGTGGTCACACACACACACTTTTATTTGAGTAAAGAAAGTGAATCTCTGCATGAAGAGTCTTTTCAGGGCTGGAAGGGTTTGAGCATAAAGCTGCAGCTGAGCCTGTGAGAAAGGAAAACTAAATCCATCAGACATCTTAACCCCACCCCCCCATCCTGACACACACACACATTCTTGAACAGCATCCTTAGTGTGGACACTCAAAGACATAAATGCCATTACCAAGACCCCTTACCCTTAACTTAACTTTCACAACTAAATGCCAAAACCCCAACTTTGCTTAAAGTCCTCGAGGAAAAAATCCGGGGTTACAGACATTTTAGGTCTATTTTTGGATAATAACGAGTTTTGCGATTTTGCCATAGCACTGCGTCGAGACAAATCTCTATTTTTAAAAACCACTGTCAGGCTAAAAAACACCCGACACTTCACTTCTGTGGTAGTGACTTTAGCATAAATACAACAAAACAATACCATATTTTTGCAAGTGTACAGACAGATGAGGCATCTTCAAAGTACATAACAGACGTAGAATGTACGTCTGTCTGTAACTTCACATTTTACCTTTAAGCCGTGTTTCTGCTGAGTGGAACAGTTCGGTTCAGTTTGGTATCGTACTGTGCACACAAAGGCGTTTCCATTTGGAATGCTACCAAAATAACCAACCTCAATCGTTCCATTTTTGTGAAAAGTAAAAGGTACAGTACAGTCAGGGCGGAGCTAGACCGCCATGACGCGGCCATCTGGCATGACCCAGGACTTTACTTTACCTTTCCAAACCGTACCGTACTGTGTCAAACCAAACCGTACCATGATGGAAATGCGGCACACAGTATGTCGTCACTTCCTATTTTGAGTAATTTTCGCAACACTCCCCACAACTATTAGCATTATTTGAAAGTTGCTATATTTGAAAATCCAGTTGTTAGTCGGCCTCCTTCCTTGCCAGTAAGAAGCCGATCATGTGATTAGACAGATGATTATACTGTATGTTGTCCTCTTGAGGACTGATCTCCAGAGTTCATGTCCCTCCTGACGTCACAGATAAACGCTGTGATGGTTAAAAATAACTCTTAAACCAAGATTTAACCCATAAACAATCCATTTAGGGGTCCAGATTTCATCATTTCAGAGGATCAGACTTCCTGTGATGTTTTTTGGTCCTCACAAAGACGTATATACAAGCACACACGTGTAGAAATCCCCTCCATGACTCTCCAACTTGAAAGCACTCGCTCTGTCTCGCTCTAAGCTGGCGATAAGTTTTGTCCCCTCCGCAGGATCTTTGACAGCTTACTGTTTTTGTATTTACATGACTTAAGCTCCCATCCACCTCCACTCTGGTCACACACACACACACACACACAGTGCTCAGCAGAAGGCTTACCTTTTTGAAAACGTTTGCACGGCGTTACCTGGTATTGTTCGGGCGAGATGGCTCTTTGAAAACAAATGAAGAGCACTTTTGATAATCCTCTCAGTATGTTTTTGACTGAATTTCATTCACGTTTTTGAATAAAATGCTAAAGAACTTTTTCTCTCTCTCTGTGTGTCTTCTTCTTTTTAAAAAAATATTTCTAATCTAGCATCCAGCAGGCGGAAATGGGAGCCGCGATGGATGCACTCGAAAAATGTGAGTTGTTTGGCAAACACGAACCCCCCCCCCCCCCCTTTCTCCTCAAAACACACACACACACACATTTTCACACGTTAAGCCTTTTCACACTCTCCACCGCCTCAGTGTTGAATTATAGCCATGGATGTACTGTATGCAACATGGCTGGCAGGGAGCTGTGGCCCGAGCAGCCGGTTGGCCGCAGCAAACGCGGCGGCGCGCTGTTTGAAGTGCGAGCCCAGAGCGCAGGCACAGGGCCTCGCCAGAGATGGAGGAGCGGTAAAACAAGGACAGCGAGGCGAGATGAGCATCCTCCTCCACCGCGGTCCGTCGTTCCTGAGGGACCCGCGGGGAAGTTTGCGTCCGGGGGGGGAGGGGTGGGGGGGTTCTGTTGTGGTTGAGGATCGGGGATCAGGAGGCGTCGCGCTCCCTTGTTGATCCTCTTCACAGTATTTGAAGTGCGGCGTCCGATAGCAGCGCTTAACTGATTATTCCAAAACAATGCTGACACGTCGGCGGCGCTGGCCGCCCCTCTGCCTGGAACTTGGCTCGCTGGCTCTCAGCGAAAACACGGCTGCCAGTGGGGACACAAGGAAAAACACATTTTAGCCACTTGACAAGAGACTCGTCCAATTAAATCTAGCCCACTGAAGTCACAAGAACATGTTCGCTGCTTTATCTCACTGTTGGACAGTCTTATCCAACTGGAAACAACTTTGTGTTCACAGCGCGCTCTCCTGCACCAAACTCCATAGAGAAAATCAGTGTTTTTTAGCTCGCAGGGACACTGCAGCTGCTGATCCACTGCTGCCTCATTTAATACGTTTGTGTCACTGAGGTTAATCTGAAGGAAGGATTTCAAACGCCAAAGTCATAAAGTAGCACATTTGAACTTAGTGATGGAGGCAGCAGTGGATCAACAACTCTTGTTTGCTATGACGTAAAATCACTGATTTTCTCTATGGACTTTGGTGCAGGTTAAGTAAACAACTTTACAAAGTGACAAGAACTTCAGTTTCCAGTTGGAAAAGTCTGCCTGGCAGCAAGATAAAATGGCAGACATATTCTTAAGATATCATTGACTTAAATGGGAATGTATTTTGTGAAATATGCTTTTTATTAAGTGGCTAAAATCACCTGTGACAGCCATGTTTTCACTGCCTTCATGTCCTCTTTTGTCTTCTTCACATGCTTCTTTTGTGAAGTTGTGATGCACATCTGTTGAGACACATTTGTTATATGTGTCAGTGTCGCTCTGAGCTCTTATTGCTACTCAAACTGGCCTTTGACAACTCTCGGGCTGCAACTAACGATGATCTTTATAATAGATTAAACTGTTGATTATTTTTTTCCGATTAATTGGTTCATAAAATGTAAAAAAAATGTAGATCATTGTTTTAAAAGCCTTGAAAAGACTGCATTGATCGCAATACATAAACACAGCTGCAGGCTTTTGCACTCCACAATTTTAGAGGTTTATGAACTTTTTACACAAATTGGGAGAGAAAGTGGCCATTAGAACAAGTTACAAAATTTAGGCTTTACATATTTGACCCACTTTTCCATAGCTCGATAAATACAGTTTCCTTGATTCCCCTCTTTAACATAAACATAATGTTCTATATTTGTTCATTCTAGTATTCATCAGCTCGCCTTGTTTGAAAGTCAAAATGTAAAAAGAAGGCAACTCTGTGTCAAACGTGCTTTATTTCTTGTTGTTTCTATTGTCCATTTTAATGATTTCTTTGTCACATGGAGCAAAGAAACCGGAAAATATTCACATTTAAGACACCGAAATATCAGAAGATCAATCTAAACAGTTGACAATCCTAGTTTAATGCCTTAAATGTAATTAATCCCGCAAAACTGCAGTAACTTCAGTCATGAGTCAGCAGCTTCTGCATGTTTTTCAGGGGTTTGTAGAACGGCCCCTTTGTGCTGGATCTGGTCAAAAGGGGGCACACACACAGCACAGCACAGTCTTAACTGTCCGTCTGTGTGTCAGCCACACTTTTAGAAAAATCTCAATATCCCATTAAGGCAACGAGAGTGATTTTCTGGCATTTTCCTGCCATTACCGTCCAAGTAAAAACACAATTACAGGTCTCGGTGACACATCCACGAGCCGTCATTATCTCCCATTCTCCTCTCCTCTCTATGTACACGTGCGCACGTGTAATATCACACATCACGCTGAATGCATGAAGGGTCTCTGTTGCTCTCGCCGTGACCTCGCCGCATTAATCAGACATACTGTTTTTTTGTTTTTTTTTTGTTGGCTCCTCGGCTAATTAGTCGGCCTTGAACACAAATGGCTCTGTCGGAGCAAACCTGTGGAGCGTTCGGAGGTCACGGAGGTCGCGCTTTGATTCCATTTGGCTCATAAATGAAGCCTCCAGCCACTGGTGATTGATACTGTTTTTATGAAACATTAGTGTTATGGTGTTACTATTTAAAAACTGTTGGATCTCTGGTCTCTTTCGGCGTCTCCTCCCCCCTTCCTCCCTCCTTATCGGAGGGTGGAGATCACTCTCTCTCTCTCTCTCTCTGTGCCTTAATTCCTCCCATTTCCTCTCTCCCGAGTGTACACCTCTGTCACCATGATTGATAGATGCTCATTGCTCGTAAATGAACATTTCCCCTTCTCATAAATTGCGGTTTCATGTGACTAGATTAGCGATTCCGTGCAAAAGGTCAGTTAATTTAAAAACCGTCTCTCCGAGTCTTTCCCTTCCCTCGTTGATGCAAAGCACTTCCAGTTCGAGGGCTTTTTTTTTTTCGGTTTGACTTTGTGTCGTCACTTAATTTAAAGCTCGACAGTCGCAGCGCGCTCTCTCGCGCGTTTTCACCCCGGTGCTCCAGAGTCGCTGAGGTGACTCACTTGCATTATTGCAATTCATAAATTCATTAAAAAGTTTGATGAATGACGGGATGGAAAAGACCTCGTACCAGTCGTACCACTGACTAAATGTTGATTAGGTCCTCTACAAAGGTGCTGCACTAATGTTTCCCAAAGTTAGAGGTAGGCTTTTGTATTTATTTAAACCTGCGAGTTCATCGCGTTCCAGAGAGAAGTTGGGGAAAAAGAACAATTTAATTTTTACTGTCTGCAAAATAAGTGCTTTTGATGACCCGTTTAATGTATTTAATGTTAAATTCATGCACTGTTTTTACTGCAATGTCAAGACAAAATGCAGATTGGAGAGACAAAACCAGCATTTAAGTCTAGTGATGCAATTTTATCATTGGTTTCTAAAGAAACTGCCCCAAAAAAGCAATATTTTCATAGTCTTTTGGGCAAAATATGTCCTTTTTTTGTTGTTTTGGTCAAAGAAAACCCTGCAAAAACCTCTTAAAAGTCTTGATTGTGGTCTTACATAATTACCAAAGGCTTAAATGAAAGAGTCGACATCCTCGTGTGCTTCCACCTGGCTGATGTTGACTGCAGTCGAAAGGGCTCTGCTCCACTATCCATCACTGACATTACATATTCATTCTCTTTATAGTGGAGGTCACATTTTTGCATGGAGTTCAGGCGGCTGATCATTTTTTAATTCTCAGAATCCACTCGTCGGGCCTGAATTAATCATCCCAGTGTGAGACGTCTCGCTGTTACACTCGTACTTATGGCTGGAACATCACCGTGCGGAGATAAATATGTCAGCAGAGTTCAAACACGCCTTTGAAGTCACTCCCCTGACCGTAAGCCCGTCTAATGAGACGGGAGCGCCGCTGACACTCGGACTCCTGACACAGCTTCATTGTCTCACGTGTGATTGTCGAGAGGCGCGCTTCATTTGTCCACACAGCGAGACTAATCAAGGACATTAGCTGCAGTGTCATGTAATTCCTCATCGATTGTCTTGTTGGCCCTCACCGCAGCGTTCGGCTACACCCGTTACTCCTCATGTTCAGCAGCTTCCACCCCGTGCTGCTCTTGAACCGAAAGCAAAACCTGTCAGGATTCATTTCCATGTTTTATTCAAGGCCTCCTCCAGCATCGGGATCACTTTGAGCCGGACGGAACTTTTTGTTTCTGCTGCAGAGCTTTTCCTGGCTGACAGAATCCGCGGCTCCAGCGGTGTCGGAGAGGTGAGAGACGCGGCTGTGTTCAGTCAGACAGCTCAGAGCTCATTAAACAGAACCGGGGGCCCGGTGTTTGGTGTGTGTGTGTGTGCACGTGCGTGCGCGCTCACTGTCTGAAGCAGATCCGCTGGTGGCTCGGCTGATTCCCATTTCATTATTTGATGGCGCCCGCGTTCTGACAGTCTCCTGCCTGTATCTGTCAAGGCAGAATTAAATGTTAACCAAGGCCCGGACTGTGAGAAACATGAGTGCAAACAAATCGAGCTGAGAGCAGCCAGAATCGACAAGAAAAAGGAGGGAAGGAGGGAAAGTACTCGGCGGCGCAGAGTTTCTCAGGCCCTGAGGCTCCGAGCACCACGCACAGTCAGGTCTAAGGCGACATCAAATATACATGGAAACGGCTTAACCATTTATCATTCATGCTCAACGATAGCACTGTCTCGGTTTAAAGTCTTCAGTCTCTCTCGAAGACTTAACGCGTATTCTTCCAAGCTGCTTGTTTTTCAAACAAAATGCTATCTCTGTTAAATAAGACAAGGAGCCCGGATCAGGCTAGTAGCTGGAAGCGGACTACATTCTTCCCTCAGCTTTCTTTAAACCCCTTAATCTCAGAATAAAAAGTAGTGGATGGATTGAGGCAAAGGGAAATGCCATATGCAGGATCTCTATTCACCAGCTCCAGTCTTTTGTTTGCCCTTTGGCATGACAGGGAAATCCCTTCATCAGCGCGGCACACTATTGGCCAATGTGACTGATGTGACGCGCGCACAAGCTCTGCGTGATAGACTCAGCCGACGCACTCTATTGTGGAGTCGACTCACAGCCTTGAGCTCAGGCTGAATAGATAGCGAACGACTGAGCGAAGGAAGGAACAGTACGTTTACATAACATTAGAATAAGACAAGTTACGAGTGTTCATTGGACTAAAACCAGACTTAAAAGCACATATTAGTCTGACTAAAAGTGAAATCAACACACATTATTAGTCTCATATGTGGTATTAAAGCAGCAAAAAACAGTCGAAAGCACTGGTATAAATAATAATAATCCAGCATTTTAACGCCTGGAATATAATAAAATATGAAATATTACCTAGAAGAATTTTGTCTGCAGTCTAGACCCAGTGTCACAATATTAACTAAAAGTTTGTGGGGAAGTTGTTTGGGGACCCAAAAATAGTCTTCCGCGACCCATTTGTGGGTCCCGTCCCACAAAATATAGACAGTGAGTAACCAGAATATAGTATATACAGCCTGAGCTCAGTATTTTTGCAGTTAGGAGTTGAATTATACTATTGTATGTTTACGTTCAACTGGACCCAAACGAGGCCAGACACCCACAGATCCTAATCCCGGGCTTTGACCCAGAAATAAGAGAAGAAGAAAACACTAAAACAAACATGTGTTTTTGAATTTAAACTCTGCTGCCATTGAGAATTAAATATGTTGAAGTTACAGAAAGAGGATTTCTGCCTCAACTTGAGTTTCTGACATTCTGCCACTCAAATGACTTCAGAAGTGTCGGGGCATCTGCTGTTGTAACTTTGGGGTTCATGCTAGCTAGTTGGTTAGCATCTGTTGAGGCAACGCGGCAAACAGGAAAATGGCTTTTTCTTTGTCTGTGGGTTCTGCTTGGTTCAGGCATTAGGGGTACATTGGATGTGGTCAATATAGAGCGTCCAATGGGGGAGCAAAGTGCATTGAAAACTAAATAAAAGTAATCTACTCAAACTTGGCAGGTGACTTACAATTGGCACCCAGTGTGTGAATTGCCCACTTTGCAGTTGTTTTGTTCAGAAATGCGTGACAGACTTTCACCGAGGTAAAGTCCCATTGAGATCAAGGTCTCTTTTACATGTGCGACCTGGCCTAGATGGATTCTCGTTGTCTAACATTGAAGGTGGAATGAAAAGCGTCAAAATTGAATGCTCGTTTTCCCAATTCAGTCCAAAACGATTAAGCGATAAGTGCCACGAGAACATATTGGTTCCAAAGGCACCATATCTCCTCGTCAAAACACCTAGTGGAAAGACACGGAATGGTAACAAACTCGCCACTCACTCGAGCTGTTTAGTTTTTTGGGTTTGTGATGTAATTGGCCAACCATAAAATGCCCAATTCTAACAAGCTTGAGAGAGGACATGTCACCACCTAGCATAGCAAAGTCGGACACATGTCATTTGATAAATAGATTCCCCCTCTAATGGGACAATGACTAAGGCACTAGAACAATTAAATGGCGTGTTGAAGGTACAACCGCAGCTTGACTCTACTTCCTCTTGCAGACGTCAGGCAGCGTCTGTTGTGACGTTCTTATTACCCACCGCCGCTTCACTCTGGAATCTCCAGCCTGCAATCTGTCGTCCCTGAGAGGAATTAACTGCATTGTCGATAAGCAAAAGCACCCGATCAGAGCGGAGCGCGTTAACACCTTAAACAAACATCAGTATTCAGAGAGCAGCTTTCCTCAGCGGTGCTTTTTGACGGAGAATTCTCAACGTGTCGCCTCAGACGCCCAGTGTCGACCGAAATGAAAAGGCTTGTGTTTCCTCTGCCAGCCCCATTCTTTTCAGGCCTGCTCTTGTGCCGCATGCTGAACGATGTAAATGACCCCCCCCCCCCCCCCCCCACACACACACACACACACTATTGAGTGGTATTATTCTCAAGTCATCTCCCAGGGAAAAATGCTGGTGATTTCCATATTTTAACTGCAATATGTAGTTTTCTCTCCGATCCTCACCGAGTGTTGCTTACTCACTGAAAGAATATTGAAATTCTTTCATGTGTGAGCGTGTCTTCGATTCTCCTTTCTCTTTTTTTTTCTGCAGTTTCTTTATTGGATAGGATGTTTTTAATAGTTATGTTGTCTTAACTGTTGTCTGTAGATTTTATGGCTGTAGCATTGTCAAAAAAAAATGTTCAATGAGTGAGTTCTTCACTCTCGATATCTGGCAGTTATTCGAACGTTTAGGAATTACGGTAACGAGAAGCTGACGTCACAAACGTCTGTGATTGGACGGTCGTTCCGTGGAAGTCCTGAGGTTCTCCCGTAATGACAAGTATATGGGAGCAAAGCTCTATTTCTTTGCTCTCCGGTATCCATCCATCTTATACCGCTTTATCCTCCACATGAGGGCCGCAGCGGGGTGGTGCTGGGCCAATCTCAGCTGACAAGGATCCTGGACAGATCAACAGTCCATAGATTTTTAATTTTCAAGACGGTAACTCCTAGACAAACGGTCTAGGAGTTACAGTAACGTCCAACACGCATGTAAATTGCCGTTTTCGTCAGAGTTCCATTGTTTCCAGACGGTCACTTGAGAAAATGTGTTGTTCTTTGGCTAAGATTGATATCTGGGTATCATTCAAATACTGTTGAATGATACCCGGTTTCAGCGTGTCAGATTGTCGTACTTCAGTCCAGGGTTAGTCTCGTTTTTCGGTCCAAGCGTGCATTCAAACTCTGCTCATGCCGACACAGACGTAGACGGATGATTACATTTATGTCACAGACCAACGCTGACTGGCAGAGAGAGGACTTGGCCACGTCGTCCAGCACTGACTGCATTTGGACATGATTGTTTTTACTTTTTGACATCCATGTATCCATATATTACCCGTGCTTGGTGTTATGACACAGCACATGATCTGTTTAAATGGTGACTCTTGAGCTGTTTGTGTTTAACTTCGACAAGTTCTTCATGTCTAAGCTCTAAGTGAAGCACTGGAGTCCGTTTTGAAACTTGGCTTGTGTCGAGGTGAGACTACACAATATTTGTGTCTCTTACTTGAGCTATACATTTGGACTGAGGCTTGACAGACTGGGAATTAAAATAGTGTAAGCAATCAATGGCATCCAAAGAAAGTGTCACGCGTATGATCTTGTAGCACCAAACTTCATTCAGCCATTTTGTTTGTTTTACGCTCACCTTTGCTCTCGTTGATTAACGTCATTGGCGTGTCTGAAACGCATCGTAGAAACCGACCAGACCTTTCCTTCCTTCCTTGAGAGGATCCTGGATGTGACCTTGATTAAAACGATCAATTTCATGAGTCCCAAAACCTTTTTTTTTTGCTGAGTCGCCTGTAATTTACATGCTATAGTGTCTATGTTGGATTAGAATGTGGAACGTATGGAGCTGTAGGCCTGACCGTAACACATACACAACTTAATGTAGACACAGAACTACATTTTGGACGAGGACTGTGACGTTCAGTGACTTGGACTTTCTTATGAACCATCGTTGTGAATCTGCAACAGCAAAAACAATCGCAGTTTCCATGAAAAACACAATTTCTCTGCCAGGCTGTTTAATAGAAGTTGGCTCTAACCCTGAGGCGACATATTATCAGCTGAACGAGAGCGATAATTAAATTTTCCCTTTATATCGGAGGATAATATTCACTATCTGTCCAAGATAACGGCACAGGCCCAAAGTATTTAAACATGTTCTGTTGATTCGGGCCGTGTATCTGATCAGTGTGTGTGTGTGTGTGTGAGACGTTAAAACTAATTTCAGCTTTACGTCCACATGAAGTGACGAAGTTGACAACTTTTAATAAAGAGTTGGAACAATGCAGCAGGAAAACATGAGCCAAAAGAAGAGCAATGTTGTTTTTACTGGGAAAACCAGGAAAGTTAGGATTAATCTTCCAAGATGTGTTTACACATGACATATTTTATGTTAATGTTCATTTCTTCAATGAATTTTCAGTCCTTTTTTGGAGAAATGTGTATAAAAAAGACAACAATCTCTTTAACAACCAGTTATTTTAGTTATCGATAATTGTACTAATTAATTTTTGGTTTAAGGTTGAATTAATTAGAGGTTCAAAAAGTGAAACGGTCTTTCTTGGATTAGGGTTAGCTAGCTCTGCATTCAAGATGCTAACAACAGGAACACAGGTTCCATTGAGTAAAGAAAATGTCCTGTACTCATTGATTTATTATCATTTTCTGAACTCAACATTAAGAATTAACTCCTTTGAGACTTAACACTTCCTCCTAATTCATTCGGTCTCTAAAGAAGCTAAAGGGCTGTTTGCACTTCATCGTTTGGCTTACTTACTTCTAGCTCTTGTTTGTACCCAAATGTTTAAATGCACTTATTGTAAGACGCTTTGGATAAAAGCGTCTGCCAAATGACATGTAATATAATGTTTGTGATTGAGTCCCACAAACGCTCGCACTTGTGTTTCTGTCACAGGCTAAAGATTGAGTTTTCACGTCAACAATTCAACGAAAGATCAGTTCCGTCGTCAGTGCTTCTAGCTTCTCGTTAGCTTCTAGCTTCTCGTTAGCTTGTATCTGTCGTTTGTCTGGTTATCAGATCTCATCGTCATTTTGCCACAAGACACATTAGGCGTCGTCACTAATAATGAAAAAACAAATAACAGCATGAGGTCAATTTCGACTGCGACATTTGACCAAAAGTGACGGCGCGACACTTGATGTGAAAACTATACTCGGGGGCAATTTGAGCCCTCAAATTGGTGTCCTCGTCCAGCTGGAAACTGACCTTGTCTCTACACACTTGTCTTTCTGTGTCTCTCTCTCTTTATCTGTCCTCCTCGCTCGACTTCTCTCTGTTTCCCTCGGCCAGATAACTTCCCACAGATGGCTCATCAGAAGCGCTTCATCGAGCGGAAATACAGGCAGGAGCTGAAGGAGATGAGACGGGAGCGCGAGCGGCAGGAGATGGAAACCGACGAGGTGGACGAGTGCAGGAAGTGACGGCGCCCCGCCTTTTCTTTCTTTTTCTTTTTTTTGCGTAGTGGTGGAAGGATGAGGACAGTCCTGTCAGCTAATGTGGCAGCCGTCCAGGCATGAGTCGGCAAAATGGAGCCGCCACGACTCGACCGCTGAGCCGGGTAGTTTAGACAAGGACGACTCGCTTGTTCCCGCAGTTGTAACACAAACCTCAAAAGGGACGCAGCTGAAATGTCGCCTGCTTAATAAGACTTACCTCAGAGATTTAAGGTAAAATCTTTGTCTTTGTCCAATATGCTCAAATTTAAAAGTCCAGTGTGTTACATTTATGACGGCTTTACTGGCAGGAGTTGATTGTGTTAACCTAGAAAATATTATGCTGAGCCGTCTTGTACAACAGCACAAAAGAATGAACCAATCATTTTCTTTCTGGTATGTGAAGGCCACCGTAGTTCCCCAACGTGCTCATGAACTCCGATTTCCAACCTCGCGTACCCATGAATTATGATTCCAAGATGGTTGCCAGCATACAAACATTGGGTTTGTCAAATTAGTTTGCCGTTAAATCAGTCGTACCGTATGTTGAACTGAACTGAAATGCGGCATAAAGGAGAGAGAGGACTGCAGTCTGCAGCCTCGCCACCAGATGTCACTAATGTTCACACACTGGACCTTTAAACCTTTAAAGAATGACGACTGTTCTCATTCTTCTACCGTTTAGTATCGTAGAGACGTGGCCTTCACTTGTCATCATGTTGACGTCCCAAAGTTAGAAACTTAAAGGAACGGTGTGTGGGGTTTAGCGACCTCTAGGGGTAACTAACATTTGCACTGAACACTCATGCTCTAACCAATTGAATCATGCCTTTGCATTTGAGCAGTAAACTGTTTCCATAGCAACCGTGAGCGTCGCCTTCTGAAAGCTGCCTCCAGCACAAACCGTAGAGCCTTAAAGCTCACAGCGGACTGTGTTGACGACGTCCAGGTACCCTGATCCTCCAGGCTAATGCTAAAGCTAATTACATTTATATCATTAAAATCAAGTGACAAGTCATTTCAGATGTCACCAGTGAGGACAAGAGGGACGTTGGACGATTCTTAAAAGCTTCACGACATCAGGTACGGCCACTTTTCTTTGCTCAAATTACAATCTTTACACTTAAAAGTCACCGAAGCAAACAAAATCTACTCGAGTTGTTTCATCCAAGGTAAATCCTAAATTCTACACACTGTACCTTTTAAGACTTTGAACAGCAGGAGCCAAAACATTAAAACAAAAATAATAAGAAGGAGAAGAAGCTGTTTTTAAATGTAATGTTGAATAAAAGTGAGAAGTAAAATGGAAAATGAAGCGTCTGATTCCTTGTCTTGATTCTCCGTATTCACCCACTGTGACGTCGCCGTCTGCCTCACGTCTGCCACTCATCCTCTCATAATCAAAATATGATTATTTTTAACCTCCATTCTCCACGTTCTTCCCCCCTAAAATGTGATTGGCCGTCCCGCAGATCTTAATTATAGATTGACTAATTAACAATTTCCTCCGTTCGCCGTCGCCTCTGGATCCAGCTCTTGAACAACAGCCGCTGCCGTAATCACTGTCTGACACGTCGGCTCTTTTTCACACAGATTTGTTTTAGATATAAAAACTTACCTGCGACGAGGAAGAGGAGGAGGATGATGTGTTTTCCTGGTGGGGAAATAAGTCAATTTCACTCCGTCTAAGAATAAATAAATAACAACACCTTGTGCGGCTGATTTTTAAAGATATTTAATTGTGTCATATAAATATTCAGTACAAAATATCACGTTTTACAAAGCAGATCGATGAATGGCCCCTCCCCTCCCCTCCCCGTCCACTACCACAAACCTCCCGCACGATAAAGTGTGTTTTCTACATCGACGTAAAACTCCACTGCTCAATCACGTAGTCACCGACATAATTAATAACCGCGGAGGCCGCGACCGACCGACCGACCGTTGAGTCTACACATCAACAAACCACAGATCTACTGTATCTGGAGTCACCATCTAGACGCCTTTTTAACGTAGTACGGAGAAAAAATGTGAAGGAACAGAAACATGGGGTGCGTTTTTGCGATGTGCAAAGTCTTTTTTTTTTTAATAATGATGAAGAAACATCAGCGCTGACGTCCTTGTATGAAGAGAGAGGAAGAAGATGGGTGAGTTCTGCTGCTGCTGATTTTTCCCATTTGAGGCTTTTGCGTCACCTTGAGGCAGGCAGGAAAAAAAACATAGTAAAAGGGCTTTTTTTTTTAAAGCCAGTAAATGCTTATCATAGCGACACTGCCACACACACACACACACACTCTGAGATGGTCACTTACACAAAAGCTCCAGTGAAAAGCTAATAAAAAATAAAAAGGGAAACAAGAGCAGAACATGTGAACACGACACGCCAGCAGAAAGAACTCTCCGACCAACTGTGTTTTAAATTGGATTGTTAAATGCACTGTTGTTGATGTCAGGACAGAGAGGGGAAAAAGTAGCACTATGGCATTTTTTGTTATTATTACTGCTTCAAATGTATGATCAATGTCAGCCTCTTTCGTTAAAGTCAGGGCAGAGACTTGAGTTTTTCTTGTCCCCTTCACAGTCGTCCTTGTTTCAAAGCTGTTAATCCATGGTGAGATTATACCGTAATTTGAGAATGATGTTGTGTCCGGGAGCCTACAGCACTTGTCCACACTGATGCGGATGTTGTTGCAAAAAAGAAGGACCTTTTCCTCTGTGTTTTTCCGTCTCTCGTTCCACACAAAAATGGTGTTTTCAATCTTAGAAATGGTTTTTCAGAGAGGTACAACCACCCATGTTCTTTTGTGTAAGCAATCCATCCACTAGAGGGCAGTACACACTTTGAGTGTCTACTCTCTAATACGACGTAATAATGTATGTCTTTGTGTTTCTTCTTAGTGAATCGTCGGTAACCCTGCCCCCTTGTGGTTTCTGGCGGTATTGTTTTGTTTACGTATGTGCAATAATATTGGCAGAATGAATGCGAAGGAACGATTCCGTCCATCTGTTTACTTTGAGTTGCGAAACATCTGCTATTTGAGAGAGTAGAGTAAATGTAGACTTTGACGCCACCTGGCATACTTGTTTTGCAGTCTAGTATTTGAGTCAGTAAAGTTGTGTGGACAGAGAGGAAAATATAAATGAAAATAAAAATATCCGCAGTAGTGTGGACGAGACATAAATCACGCCGAGTGTTATGTGAGTGTGTGTGTGTTTTTCCTGCTGCAGGACAATGTGTTTTGACCTTCTCTCTGAGCAGAGGACACACCTCCAGGTTCAAGCAACTTATTCCACACGCCTCAAAGGTCAGGCGACCCCCGATAAGCATCTTTATGGAAGAGGCTTTCTCGTCCCACAGGAAATCAGCTGAGGAGGAGGAGAGCGTGAAGACAGGGACCAGCTTCATGTTTAGCCACAGGTACAATACATGTAATGGGGGGGGGGGGAAGAGACCAGAAAATGGGTTTTAAAGAGGAAAATCCTGGTGTTTTTGCAATGTTTTGTTCTTCTCCATTTACCTGTGCAGCGTTAGAAATCGCATTTTCATTGTGGAAATGCTCGTTTAGGCCTTAAAATCAAAAACTTGTTGGCCATTTAAGGCAACTCCTGATTCATAAAGTGGTGTTTACCAAACATTCTATATCAGAACCGCGCTTTTTAAAGACGGCAAACTGTCATTTTCAAGAAGGGTTTGTGGTAAATTAATTTCAACTTCACTTGTTGCGTTCATTTAAACATATACACATACATCTTAACAAAAAACATTGTTTGGGGACCACAAAAAAATCAACCGTAACCCATTTGAGGGCCCCCGACCCACACTTTGGGAATCCCTGATCCAAGAAATGTCCCACTTTTCCGCTCAGTTGTTTCTCAATCACCTGGAGACAGGAAATAAAGCGTTTATAGGATGAAAATAAAATTGCCTGATGAATTTTAACGGTAATTGTTTGGTCCAATCTGATTGCACGCCGTAGTTTCACGCTCCACTTCCTTGGACCTTCATCGTGTTGCAAGTTTCAGTTTTGCAGCAGAGAGAAAAAAAAAAAAAGAAGTCAAAACTACACCAGAATTTTCCTCTCAACTGAGTTTGATTTCCTTTTTCTTTTTTATCAGCGTTGCATTGTTCCTCATTTTTCTAACCGAGGAGTAAGAAAAATGGTGGCATTGACATTCAGCTCTGAGAGAGAATATTTGGTATTTTCATCTCGCTGCACAGTGAATGTTAAAAACTTGTGTGTGGAGATGAAAATCAGATACTGTCGGCAATGACAAAGTGAAATATTTGTGGGTTTTTTGTTGTTTGTTGTGGCTCCAAATCCACACAGTCTTTTTTGTTGGAGCGCATCAGCCACGTGTCGACAGATAAGAGTATCACTCCTTTCTCGACCACCAGAGGGCAGACTTAACTGATGCTAACGGCTGCACATTGTACCAAAACGAGTGTTGGTTTCTGGCGCTAAATTGCGCTACTTCACATTTATCGAGTCTTGTATTTGTGTTTTGAGTTGATGACGCTACCTCGCTTAACTCACAACTACAGTTTTTCGTAACGCAATCGCCTGACGCTTCGTAAAACTCCAGCGAACTTTCAAGCTATTGTCCGCAAAGATGTCCACGCTTTTCCAACACTTGTTGACTGTAAAATACCGATGGGTAGCTTCGTCGTCATCATCAGGGCAAAGCAGGGAATTAGTTACTGTTTTATTTTTATTAAAGTTAGCTTAAACGAAAATATTGATCAATCTAGTATCGGTTCGCGATGCCCTTTTTCACCACGTGACACCAAAACCACATGGCGCTTGTGTAGGCAGCCATTACTGGAAGAGGGCGGGGACATTTGGGTGATGGAAAGAAAGAAAGAAAAACAACTGTACAGCGTTATTGTATCATGTTACCGTACGTACACAAGCTAAGATCACAATATGCAGCATGGTTTTTTTTTGTCCTGGAAACACTGAAAAATACATTGGCGTATCTGTTGGTTTACAAAAACTGCGCGTCCATCACAGGCAGCTTTGGAAAAATCTAACCAAAAAGAAGAAGAAGAATGTGGGTATAGATATATTGGGGCCTCATGTACAACTCCCATATACACACACAGGAAAAAAAAAAAGAAGTCTTGACACTAAGTCTCTTTTCACTGTGCCCTCGTAAGAACGCTACTAACACTGACTGGACACACAAAGCCTACGTTTGGTCACCGGAGGAACAACTGAAAGGTGATTGACGGCAGCTGAAGAAAGAGCACTTTACAGACCCCCGTGTCCGTTCCTCTGTCTGTGCCGGGTTTTTCCTCGCCACACATGCACCAGAATCGTTTGTGTTTTGTTCCGCTCCTCGCCCGCGTCTGTGCTGCGGCTTCTCGTTAGGAATCCCTGTCGCTGTCGTCGGCCCCGTACATGTCCGCCAGTTTCTTAAACCGCGGCCCCCACTCGCTCAGGTAGTTGTAGTCCTGGTCGCCCTCGGTGGTCACGGACTCCAGCGAGCTGAGGGACTCCGCTACGGAGCCGTTGCCCTCGTAGGCGTAGGTGGCCAGGGAGTCGTAAGGCGGCGCCGTCGGGTCGCTGTCATTGTCCTGGAGCCTCTGGTTGATGAAGTCCCTCACGTCCCCATTATTGTCCCGGGTCGGGGGCAGCACGGGCCGTCGGACAGGAGGGTAGAAGGTCTCAGGGACGATGTCCCGCCGCTGCTTGCTCTCCTCGATGGCCTCCGGGTTGCGCAGCGTGCCGATATCAAAAGCCTGAGTGTCCTCCTCTCCGCCGCCTTCGTCGTTGTAGCTGACGACGTTGTCCCTCACGTCCTCCTTGGAGATGATCAGAGGCTCCTTCTTCCTCTGTCTCCTCAGGGCGGCAAACAACACCACGATCACTACAGGGACAAGAAGAAACAAAGGGAACACATTACAAGAGTTTGGTGACTTTTACTGTTGTCGCTCTCTCTCCTTGTGCTGAAGGCCACTGACGGTCCGCAGGGAATTGCTGATGTTGCTCGTCAAGTGTTCACTGATATTCAGGGACTTTGTCTGACTTTGTAGAACAGACTTCAGCCACCACAAGGATGCATTATGTATTTTTTCCCTCCTCAGGGGCCGTTGCTACTTAAAGGGATGCTGTTTAAGAACGCAGCAGATTAGCTTGTGTGCTAGAAACACACAGAGTTCATTGAAAAAAAATTAATGATTTTAGCTCACAGGGACACAGAAGCTGCTGCTCTACTGCTGCCTCATTTGGCAAGATTGTGTAACATTACATTACATGTCATGTCATTTGGTAGACGCTTTTATTCAAAGAGACTTACAAAAAGTGCATTTAAGCATTTGGGTACAAACAAGAGCTAGAAGTGAGTAAGTCAAACTATAAAGTGCTAGTCATAAGTGCGATGTACAAGTAAGTGCTTTTTTTGTCGTCTTATTCGAGGTAGAGTCGAAAGAAATGTGTTTTTAGTCGGCGGCGGAAGATGTGGAGGCTTTCCGCTGTCCGGATGTCGATGGGGAGCTTGTTCCACCATTTTGGAGGTAGAACAGTCTTGCGTTCTGTGAATGCCTCTGCGATCCTCTCAGTGACAGGGCAGCGAGCCGCTTTGCCGATGCAGAGCAGGGTGGGTTTAGATGGGATGTAGGCTGGACCGGATGCGTTTGTAGCATGGAACGCAAGCACTAGAGTCTTGAAGCGGATGCGAGCAGCTACAGGAAGCCAGTGAAGGGAGCGGAGGAGCAGTGTAGTGTGAGAGAACTTTGGTAAGTTGAAGACCAGTCGAGCTGCTGCATTCTGGATGAGCTGCAGAGGTCGTATGGCACATGCAGGGAGACCAGCCAGGAGGGAGTTGGAACCCAGGTTCCTTGCGGTATGAGAAGGAGCTACCACAGAGTTGTCGAGGGTGATGGTTAGATCTGTGGTGGGAGAGCCCTTTCTTGGGAGAAAAAGAAACTCTGTCTTTTCGAGTTGAGTTTCAGGTGATGGTCAGACAAGCGGAGATCTGTTCTATTACGTGTGTTTCGGAGCAGGGAAAAGAGAGAATGAGTTGGGTGTCATCGGCGTAGCTGTGATAGGAAAAACCATGAGCGTGAATAACAGAACCAAGAGAGTTGGTGTACAGAGAGAAGAGGAGAGGGCCCAGGACAGAACCCTGAGGGACCCCAGTGGACAGGGTTCTGACACAGATCCTCTCCAGGTTACTCTGAATGTTCGGTTTTGAAGTTAGGACGAGAGTAGGGTAAGTGCAGAGCCTGAGACACCTAGTTCTTGAAGGGAGGAAATAAGGATCTGGTGGTTAACTGTGTCAAACGCTGCAGAAAAGTCCAAGAGGATGAGCACAGAGGAGAAACCTGACTGAAGAGGATCGAGAAGGTTGTTTTCCGGTGAAGGTAGGAGGAGAGTTGATTAAAGATTGCACGCTACAGAGTTTTGGATAGACAAGGAATAGAGACAGGTCCGTAGTTATTTACTTCAGACGGGTCGAGGGTGGGTTTTTTTTTAAAGGAGGGGGGTCACTCTGGCCTCTTTAAGAGAGTCCGGAAAGCAACCAGATGATACAGATGTGTTAATGAGATGGAAGATCAGAAGGGATACGGTCAAGGGGGCAGGAGGTAGGGCAGGCAGAGGTTATTAGAGAAGGAGATGAATTAGTGGTTGGTAGAGTGATGAGATCAGGAGGTGGGATTGAGAAAGAAGCGCAAATGTCATCTACTTTTTTTGTGAAAGAGGTTAGAGAAAGAGAATGATAGGAAAGCAGGACATCAGGGTGTTTTGATTTCCTCCGTTTTCTTTCTGCTGCCCGTATCGTGGCTCTCTCAGCACAACCACGGGGCTGGGAAGGACTTACGAAGCGGCTGTGAGGTAAGAGGACAGAGGGAGGCAAGAGAGGAGGACAGAGTAGAGAGGGAGGTGTCTGAGGCAGAGTTGGGATGCATGAGGGAGGAGGAGAGAGAGAGAGAGCGCGAATAAGTGCAGTATCTGATGAGATAAGGGCATCAGATTGGAAGAGTGGGATATGAAGAAATGATCAGAGACATGACGTGGAGTTCATGCAATATTAAATCAGACTGTGTATTTTAGAAAACACTTATTAAAAAGACATCAAATATTGCAACAAGAATATCTACTAAATGTAACTATATACAGTGTGTGTGTGTGTGTACAGGTCAGAGGTCGACTACAAAACAAGATGGTGGAATCAAAGATGGCTACTTGACCACATGGCTGCTGTGTTTGTTTGTTAACCACTTTTGTAAACTGAAATGCCAGGTTAGATGAAGCAAAAACATCTAGAGCTGAAAGCTAAGAAGCATGGACACCACTAACATCATATGAACCTAAATGTAGACAGTGCAACGACACTTTGTTTGAGCAAGTAAGCTCAATACAACGTTTCATCTCGCTATGCTAGGCCCAGTTACATTACCAAGTCCCCGAGAAAGAGAGGAAAGTAAAAGAAGTAAATGGGATGACTTCTGTGACTTTAGAGGGTGAAGTCGCCAAGAAGAACAAGTCGTGGGCCATTTTCTGGGATGTTTGAAAGGAGGACATGTAGTTCATCAAAGAAGTCTCCTAATGATGGACGGTAGATGACAAAAAAGAAGCGACATGAACAGGAATGGAAAAGTGCTCAAATGTGAGGGGGAACTTAGCCTCCCGTTAGACTCCTGTAAGACTCCTCGGTCTTTGTCATCGGAGTCTGACGCTCCAAAGTCAGTGCTGCTCTTTACAGCACACCTGATTAGAAGCTAGTTGGTACAGCTGTGTTGGCCACTCCCCTGTTGCCAAGGAAACTTCACACCTGGTGATGGTTATTGCTCAATAGAAACTAGGTCAAAGCAGCAACAACAACTTACTCTTTGACTTAGCAGGCAAGTCAAACAACCCTTTGACTCTAAGTTCTCACTAGAATGCATTGCAGCGCAAGCATCTATTGTAATCATACTGGCGTTTATTATGTGCCTGCAGCCACAAGGCATTCTAGTGAGAACTCTATAGAGTTCTCACTAGAATGCATTGTGCTGCGAGCACATCTTGTAATCCTGCGCGTTTATTCCGCTGGATATTCCTCATCCTCCCGTTTTTTGCCGCGCTACTCCTCCCGCAGCTTTGAGAAAACCCCAACACAAGTTATATCAAAACGTGCGGCCTGATCGGGAATCGTGAGCTATGATTTTTCTAAGACTTTCGAGTAACCATGGCGACAAAAATCGCGAAAAACTGCCACAAATTTCCCTATTAAAATGCATTGAAACGGCCAAAATTTGGAGAAAAACCAAGCCCGCTTTGGAGCATCACAGTGTCGTCATACTTTAACGTAGAAACGTGGTTGGAAGTTTAAACGGGTCACAAGACTTGGGACTTTTCTGACCTAAGTCGACATTTTGATACATGTTACGGTTTTTGAACTATCGCAGTTTAAGTTTTGTACTTTTTTTCAAAGCTTTCTGATTTTATAATGGGTGTGTGTGTGGTCGTTAGGTGTGAGCTAGAGTGACACACTCTAGCAAGATCCAGCAAAATAATCAGAAAAACTTCTAAACAAACTCTTCTCCTGCCCACAATTTCCAACCTACAGAGACAATTTTTACATCAAAATGTTGCCATGGTTGTCGTCTAACCCTGTGTGTGTTTGTCATGTTCATATGACTTGTAGTTTTTCTTAAAATCACCTCAAAGCACAGAGAACTCTGGTCACAGTCTCAATTCACTCCCATGTTAAAATGTCTGCTTTGGAGTTGTGGAAAATCAAGATGAGGGTGATTTTAAAACTGTGATTTCTCTGTCAATTCACGCCCGTTTGTCACAGAGATGGGAGCTGCTGAAAGCCTCCTGGCGCTCACAAACCAAAAATTTTATCTCTATCATCAACCGTTCTTGAGATATGACAACTTTAAAACATGCTGTTTTCTCTGTGAGAATGGGAAACAGAGGGGATTGTGAATCTCTCTCTCTCCCTCTCTCCTGTCACTCCAGCAGTTTGCCCCGCCCCCTCCTCTGCCGGCCCTGATTACACACACCTGCTGACAATTAAGCCATGTGGACTATAAAAACTCCCTGTTCCCCTGTTTCAGTGCCAGTGTGTTTTCGTCCATGCCTGATCACCATAGCGCCTCGTCACAGCCCCAGAATCCTCAAGTTTTTGATCCTCTTGGTGAGCGATGCTTTATTTTGTAAGTTTTCTTATCATAGCCTGTTAGCTGATACCTTAGTTAAGATTTATAGCTTTTGTTTTCCTCCTTGGGAGAGATTTTTTGTTTGTTAATTTTCACAGCCTTTTAGGAACTCCAATCACTAGGCTTGTGACTTACCTTTTATTAGTTAGATCCAATCATTTAGATTGCGTTTTGTTTTTTATCTCATTCTTAGTTGGGTAAGGATCGCCAATCATTAGGATTGTGCTTTTGAGTTAGCTTTTGTTTTGAAGTGTTTAGAGCCGTGTTTTCCTCCGTTTGGAGAGTTTTCTGTCTAAGTTTTACATGATAGCCTTAGTCCGAGTATGTTTCCTCTTCGGAGTGATTTTTTTGTTCCGCGTTTATAGTTCCACAACGTTTCTCTTGTAGAGCGTTGCGCTCGCAATTTGTTATAGGTTTTCATAGCCACGCTTTTGTTTTTCCTCAGTAAAGAGGACCTGCCTTGAGAATTGTTTACGAGTGCCAATAAAGACAATTAAAAGGCCTCTGCGTCTGAGTCCTCTCTGATCCGTCTTGTTATCTCCTCTAAAACTTGGTGTTTTTAAAGGGTGAGTCCACCAAAATACCACTCTGTCTAAATGCTTTTAAAGGTTCAATCCACATTTTTAGATTTTATAACGCAGGTGTTCGGAAGGGGGAGGGGGCATCAGGGAGTGGGAGGGGTTTATGAGTTATTCTCTTTCAAAGGGTGATTCCACCAAAATACCACTCAATCCTTTACCAGCACAAGTCCTGCACGCGAAGACACATGCCGCAAGAACTGCAGGCACACTCGAAATTTCGGCACGGAATTGCGGAAATCTAGTTCCGTTTCCTCTTCCGCCCGTATTTTGGTGCTTAACTAGTCCCACAGTTTTGAGAAAACCCCCACAAAACATGCGGCTTGATCGGGTATGGTGTACTATGACTTTTCTAAGCATTTCGAGTAACCATGGCGACAAAGATAGCAAAAGACTGCAAATAATTTCCATACACATGAATGGGAAACTTCTGGGCTTGTGAATCTCTCTCTCTCTCCTTTAAAACTTGGTGTTTTAAAAGGTGATTCCACCAAAATACCACTTTGTCCAAATACTTCAAGTTTGAAGGTTCAATCCACCCAAATGTTACTCCTTTACCGGCAAAAGTCCTGCACCCGACGACATCGGCAGCAAGAACAGCAGGCACGCTCGAAATTGCACCGCAGAATTTTTTTTTGTTTTCTCTATTAGGTTTGGTGTGGGAGAGTGAGAGTGAGAGGTTGACTGATGGAAAAATCTGTCAACAACTATGAGATAAAAACATTCATGGACCTAAATAACACCTACATTGTCAGATTAAAGCACAAATAAATTCATTTTGAAAAACCCCGGGTGCATTTTTTTTGTGACTTTTGTGAACATTCACTTACTGAGCAGGATGACGACACAGAGCAAAATGGCCACCAGGGCTCCCGTGCTGAGTCCCGCCCTCGCTGTAAGCGCCTCGGCATTGCACAGCTTCATGTTTCCGTCACGATCGCAGGTGCACACGCGCACAGTCAGCGTGTTGGTGCTGCTCTGCATCGGGAACTCGCCGTCAGAAATGACCACAGGTACGTGGTAGACGCTCTTCTGCAGGCTGTTGTAGTTGTTCCTCCTTGTGAGGATCCAGGCTGTGTTGTCTAAAAAAATAAAAACTGTTACTGTCCAGTGATCAATTCTGTATTTATATGACAGATATACATATATGTAGGACATTGTACCTTTGTTATCACGGACAGAGAAGTTTGCCTTCCCAGCAGCCTCCTGTGCAAGACTGAAGAAGAAGCGGTGTCCTCCGAGTGGCTCGTCAGGATCAGTGGCACTCACAGTTTGTATCCTCTAAAAAAAAAACCAGGAAGACACACATGAGAAACGCAATATACTTTCACATCGAGTCCAAAATGATCCAAAAAAGTCATAGTATAGTATGTGGTCCAAAATGAGACAAAAAAGTCATAGTATAGTATGTTGTCCAAAATCGGTAAAAATAGTCATAGTATAGTATGTGGTCCAAGATAAGACAAAAAAGCCATAGTATAGTATGTGGTCCAAAATGAGACAAAAATAGTCATAGTATAGTATGTGCTCCATAATCACTCAAGAAAGTCATAGTATAGTATGTGGTCCAAAATCCTTCAAAAAAGTCATAGTATAGTATGTGGTCCAAAATCGGTCAAAATAGTCATAGTATAGTATGTGCTCCATAATCACTCAAGAAAGTCATAGTATAGTATGTGGTCCAAAATCAGTCAAAAATGTTATAGTATAGTATGTCGTCCAAAATGAGACAAAAATAGTCATAGCATAGTATGTGGTCCAAAATCGGTCAAAATAGTCATAGTATAGTATGTGCTCCATAATCACTCAAGAAAGTAATAGTATAGTATGTGGTCCAAAATCCTTCAAAAAAGTCATAGTATAGTATGTGGTCCAAAATCGGTCAAAATAGTCATAGTATAGTATGTGCTCCATAATCACTCAAGAAAGTCATAGTATAGTATGTGGTCCAAAATCAGTCAAAAATGTTATAGTATAGTATGTCGTCCAAAATGAGACAAAAATAGTCATAGCATAGTATGTGGTCCAAAATCGGTCAAAATAGTCATAGTATAGTATGTGGTCCAAAATCGATCAAAATAGTCATAGTATAGTATGTGGTCCAAAATGAGACAAAATAGTCATAGTATAGTATGTGGTCCAAAATCACTCAAAAAGTCATAGTATAGTATGTGCTCCATAATCACTCAAGAAAGTAATAGTATAGTATGTGGTCCAAAATCAGTCAAAAATGTTATAGTATAGTATGTGGTCCAAAATCAGTCAAAAATGTTATAGTATAGTATGTCGTCCAAAATGAGACAAAATAGTTATAGTATAGTATGTGGTCCAAAATCACTCAAAAAAGTCATAGTATAGTATGTGGTCCAAAATCGGTCAAAATAGTCATAGTAAAGTATGTGGTCCAAAATCGATCAAAATAGTCATAGTATAGTATGTGGTCCAAAATCACTCCAAAAAGTCATAGTATAGTATGTCGTCCAAAATGAGACAAAAATAGTCATAGTATAGTAAGTGGTCCAAAATGAGACAAAAAAGTCATAGTATAGTATGTGGTCCAAAATGAGTCAAAAAAGTCATAGTATAGTATGTCGTCCAAAATGAGACAAAAATAGTCACAGTATAGTATGTGCTCCATAATCACTCAAAAAAGTCATAGTATAGTATGTGGTCCAAAATCGGTCAAAATAGTCATAGTATAGTATGTGGTCCAAAATGAGACAAAAAAGTCATAGTATAGTATGTCGTCCAAAATCGGTCAAAATAGTCATAGTATAGTATGTGGTCCAAAATCGGTCAAAATAGTCATAGTATAGTATGTGGTCCAAAATGAGACAAAAAAGTCATAGTATAGTATGTCGTCCAAAATCGGTCAAAAAAGTCATAGTATAGTATGTCGTCCAAAATGAGACAAAAATAGTCATAGCCTAGTATGTGGTCCAAAATCCCTCAAAGTCATAGTATAGTATGTGCTCCATAATCACTCAAGAAAGTCATAGTATAGTATGTGGTCCAAAATGAGACAAAATAGTCATAGTATAGTATGTGGTCCAAAATCAGTCAGAAATGTTATAGTATAGTATGTCGTCCAAAATGAGACAAAAATAGTCATAGCCTAGTATGTGGTCCAAAATCCCTCAAAGTCATAGTATAGTATGTGGTCCAAAATCACTCAAAAAAGTCATAGTATAGTATGTCGTCCAAAATCGGTCAAAATAGTCATAGTATAGTATGTGGTCCAAGATAAGACAAAAAAGCCATTGTATAGTATGTCGTCCAAAATGAGACAAAAATAGTCATAGTATAGTATGTGCTCCATAATCACTCAAGAAAGTCATAGTATAGTATGTGGTCCAAAATGAGACAAAATAGTCATAGTATAGTATGTGGTCCAAAATCACTCAAAAAAGTCATAGCATATAGCATGTGGTCCAAAATCGGTCAAGAAAGTCATAGTATAGTATGTGGTCCAAAATGAGTCAAAAAGTCATAGTATAGTATGTGGTCCAAAATAACTCAAAATAGTCATAGTATAGTATGTGGTCCAAAATGAGACAAAAAAGTCATAGTATAGTATGTCGTCCAAAATCGGTCAAAATAGTCATAGTATAGTATGTGGTCCAAAATCGGTCAAAATAGTCATAGTATAGTATGTGGTCCAAAATGAGACAAAAAAGTCATAGTATAGTATGTCGTCCAAAATCGGTCAAAATAGTCATAGTATAGTATGTGGTCCAAAATCGGTCAAAATAGTCATAGTATAGTATGTGGTCCAAAATGAGACAAAAAAGTCATAGTATAGTATGTCGTCCAAAATCGGTCAAAAAAGTCATAGTATAGTATGTGGTCCAAAATCGGTCAAAATAGTCATAGTAAAGTATGTGGTCCAAAATCGATCAAAATAGTCATAGTATAGTATGTGGTCCAAAATCACTCAAGAAAGTCATAGTATAGTATGCGGTCCAAAATCGGTCAAAATAGTCATAGTATAGTATGTCGTCCAAAATGAGACAAAAATAGTCATAGCCTAGTATGTGGTCCAAAATCCCTCAAAGTCATAGTATAGTATGTGCTCCATAATCACTCAAGAAAGTCATAGTATAGTATGTGGTCCAAAATGAGACAAAATAGTCATAGTATAGTATGTGGTCCAAAATCAGTCAGAAATGTTATAGTATAGTATGTCGTCCAAAATGAGACAAAAATAGTCATAACCTAGTATGTGGTCCAAAATCCCTCAAAGTCATAGTATAGTATGTGGTCCAAAATCACTCAAAATAGTCATAGTATAGTATGTGGTCCAAAATGAGACAAAAAAGTCATAGTATAGTATGTCGTCCAAAATCGGTCAAAATAGTCATAGTATAGTATGTGGTCCAAAATCGGTCAAAATAGTCATAGTATAGTATGTGGTCCAAAATGAGACAAAAAAGTCATAGTATAGTATGTCGTCCAAAATCGGTCAAAATAGTCATAGTATAGTATGTGGTCCAAAATCGGTCAAAATAGTCATAGTATAGTATGTGGTCCAAAATGAGACAAAAAAGTCATAGTATAGTATGTCGTCCAAAATCGGTCAAAAAAGTCATAGTATAGTATGTGGTCCAAAATCGGTCAAAATAGTCATAGTAAAGTATGTGGTCCAAAATCGATCAAAATAGTCATAGTATAGTATGTGGTCCAAAATCACTCAAGAAAGTCATAGTATAGTATGCGGTCCAAAATCGGTCAAAATAGTCATAGTATAGTATGTCGTCCAAAATGAGACAAAAATAGTCATAGCCTAGTATGTGGTCCAAAATCCCTCAAAGTCATAGTATAGTATGTGCTCCATAATCACTCAAGAAAGTCATAGTATAGTATGTGGTCCAAAATGAGACAAAATAGTCATAGTATAGTATGTGGTCCAAGATAAGACAAAAAAGCCATAGTATAGTATGTCGTCCAAAATGAGACAAAAATAGTCATAGTATAGTATGTGCTCCATAATCACTCAAGAAAGTCATAGTATAGTATGTGGTCCAAAATGAGACAAAATAGTCATAGTATAGTATGTGGTCCAAAATCACTCAAAAAAGTCATAGCATATAGCATGTGGTCCAAAATCGGTCAAGAAAGTCATAGTATAGTATGTGGTCCAAAATCGGTCAAAATAGTCATAGTATAGTATGTGGTCCAAAATGAGTCAAAAAAGTCATAGTATAGTATGTGGTCCAAAATAACTCAAAATAGTCATAGTATAGTATGTGGTCCAAAATGAGACAAAAAAGTCATAGTATAGTATGTCGTCCAAAATCGGTCAAAATAGTCATAGTATAGTATGTGGTCCAAAATCGGTCAAAATAGTCATAGTATAGTATGTGGTCCAAAATGAGACAAAAAAGTCATAGTATAGTATGTCGTCCAAAATCGGTCAAAAAAGTCATAGTATAGTATGTGGTCCAAAATGAGACAAAATAGTCATAGTATAGTATGTGGTCCAAAATCACTCCAAAAAGTCATAGTATAGTATGTCGTCCAAAATCGCTCAAGAAAGTCATAGTATAGTATGTCGTCCAAAATCGGTCAAAATAGTCATAGTATAGTATGTGGTCCAAAATGAGACAAAAAAGTCATAGTATAGTATGTCGTCTAAAATCGGTCAAAATAGTCATAGTATAGTATGTGGTCCAAAATGAGACAAAAAAGTCATAGTATAGTATGTCGTCTAAAATCGGTCAAAATAGTCATAGTATAGTATGTGGTCCAAGATAAGACACAAAGCCATAGTATAGTATGTCGTCCAAAATGAGACAAAAATAGTCATAGTATAGTATGTGGTCCAAGATAAGACAAAAAAGCCATAGTATAGTATGTCGTCCAAAATGAGACAAAAATAGTCACAGTATAGTATATGCTCCATAATCGCTCAAAAAAGTCATAGTATAGTATGTGGTCCAAAATCGGTCAAAAAAGTCATAGTATAGTATGTCGTCCAAAATCGGTCAAAAATAGTCATAGTATAGTATGTCGTCCAAAATCGGTCAAAATAGTCATAGTAGAGTATGTGGTCCAAAATGAGACAAAAAAGTCATAGTATAGTATGTGGTCAAAAATCACTCAAAAAAGTCATAGGATAGTATGTGGTCTAAAATCGGTCAAAATAGTCATAGTATAGTATATCGTCCAAAATCGGTCAAAATAGTCATAGTATAGTATGTCGTCCAAAATGAGACAAAAATAGTCATAGCATAGTATGTCGTCCAAAATCGCTCAAAAAAGTCATAGTATAGTATGTGGTCCAAAATCGGTCAAAATAGTCATAGTATAGTATGTGGTCCAAAATCGATCAAAATAGTCATAGTATAGTATGTGGTCCAAAATCACTTAAAAAAGTCATAGTATAGTATATCGTCCAAAATCGGTCAAAATAGTCATAGTATAGTATGTCGTCCAAAATGAGACAAAAAAGTCATAGTATAGTATGTGGTCCAAAATCACTCCAAAAAGTCATAGTATAGTATGTCGTCCAAAATCGGTCAAATTGTCATAGTATAGTATGTCATCCAAAATTAGACAAAAAAGTCATAGTATAGTATGTCGTCCAAAATCGGTCAAATTGTCATAGTATAGTATGTGCTCCAAAATCACTCAAGAAAGTCAAAGTACAGTATGTCGTCCAAAATGAGACAAAAATAGTCATAGCATAGTATGTCGTCCAAAATCGGTCAACATAGTCATAGTATAGTATGTGGTCCAAAATCGGACAAAATAGTCATAGTATAGTATGTGGTCCAAAATGAGACAAAATAGTCATAGTTTAGTATGTGGTCCAAAATGAGACAAAATAGTCATAGTATAGTATGTCGTCCAAAATCGGTCAAAATAGTCATTGTATACCATGGGGTCAAAAAATTAGACAAAAAAAGTCGTATTATAGTATGTGGTCCAAAATCCTTCAAAAAAGTCATAGTATAGTATGTGGTCCAAAATCACGTAAAAAAGTCATAGTATAGTATATCGTCCAAAATCGGTCAAAATAGTCATAGTATAGTATGTGGTCCAAAATGTGACAAAAAAGTCATAGTATATAGTATGTTGTCCAATATCGGTAAAAATAGTCATAGTATAGTATGTCGTCCAAAATCGGTCAAAATAGTCATAGTATAGCATGTGGTCCAAAATGAGACAAAAAAAGTCATATTATAGTATGTGGTCCAAAATCCTTCAAAAAAGTCATAGCATGGTATGTCGTCCAAAATCGCTCAATAAAGTCATAGTATAGTATGTGGTCCAAAATCAGTCAAAATAGTCATAGTATAGTATGTGTTCCAAAATCACTCAAGAAAGTCATAGTATAGTATGTGTTCCAAAATCACTCAAGAAAGTCATAGTATAGTATGTGGTCCAAAATCACTCAAAAAAGTCATAGTATAGTATGTGGTCCAAAATCGGTCAAAATAGTCATAGTATAGTATGTGGTCCAAAATGAGACAAAAAAGTCATAGTATAGTATGTGGTCCAAAATGAGACAAAATAGTCATAGTATAGTATGTCGTCCAAAATCGGTCAAAATAGTCATTGTATACCATGGGGTCAAAAAATTAGACAAAAAAAGTCGTATTATAGTATGTGGTCCAAAATCCTTCAAAAAAGTCATAGTATAGTATGTGGTCCAAAATCACGTAAAAAAGTCATAGTATAGTATATCGTCCAAAATCGGTCAAAATAGTCATAGTATAGTATGTGGTCCAAAATGTGACAAAAAAGTCATAGTATATAGTATGTTGTCCAATATCGGTCAAAAAAGTCATAGTATAGTATGTCGTCCAAAATCGGTCAAAAAAGTCATAGTATAGTATGTGGTCCAAAATGAGACAAAATAGTCATAGTATAGTATGTGGTCCAAAATCACTCCAAAAAGTCATATTATAGTATGTCGTCCAAAATCGGTCAACATAGTCATAGTATAGTATGTGGTCCAAAATCGGACAAAATAGTCATAGTATAGTATGTGGTCCAAAATGAGACAAAATAGTCATAGTATAGTATGTCGTCCAAAATCGCTCAAAAAGTCATAGTATAGCATGTTGTCCAAAATCGGTCAAAATAGTCATTGTATAGTATGTGGTCCAAAATCACTCCAAAAAGTCATAGTATAGTATGTCGTCCAAAATCAGTCAAATTGTCATAGTATAGTATGTCATCCAAAATTAGACAAAAAAGTCATAGTATAGTATGTCGTCCAAAATCGGTCAAATTGTCATAGTATAGTATGTGCTCCAAAATCACTCAAGAAAGTCAAAGTACAGTATGTCGTCCAAAATGAGACAAAAATAGTCATAGCATAGTATGTCGTCCAAAATCGGTCAACATAGTCATAGTATAGTATGTGGTCCAAAATCGGACAAAATAGTCATAGTATAGTATGTGGTCCAAAATGAGACAAAATAGTCATAGTATAGTATGTGGTCCAAAATGAGACAAAATAGTCATAGTATAGTATGTCGTCCAAAATCGGTCAAAATAGTCATTGTATACCATGGGGTCAAAAAATTAGACAAAAAAAGTCGTATTATAGTATGTGGTCCAAAATCCTCCAAAAAAGTCATAGTATAGTATGTGGTCCAAAATCACGTAAAAAAGTCATAGTATAGTATATCGTCCAAAATCGGTCAAAATAGTCATAGTATAGTATGTGGTCCAAAATGTGACAAAAAAGTCATAGTATATAGTATGTTGTCCAATATCGGTAAAAATAGTCATAGTATAGTATGTCGTCCAAAATCGGTCAAAATAGTCATAGTATAGCATGTGGTCCAAAATGAGACAAAAAAAGTCATATTATAGTATGTGGTCCAAAATCCTTCAAAAAAGTCATAGCATGGTATGTCGTCCAAAATCGCTCAATAAAGTCATAGTATAGTATGTGGTCCAAAATCAGTCAAAATAGTCATAGTATAGTATGTGTTCCAAAATCACTCAAGAAAGTCATAGTATAGTATGTGTTCCAAAATCACTCAAGAAAGTCATAGTATAGTATGTGGTCCAAAATCACTCAAAAAAGTCATAGTATAGTATGTGGTCCAAAATCGGTCAAAATAGTCATAGTATAGTATGTGGTCCAAAATGAGACAAAAAAGTCATAGTATAGTATGTCGTCCAAAATCGGTCAAAATAGTCATTGTATACCATGGGGTCAAAAAATTAGACAAAAAAAGTCGTATTATAGTATGTGGTCCAAAATCCTCCAAAAAAGTCATAGTATAGTATGTGGTCCAAAATCACGTAAAAAAGTCATAGTATAGTATATCGTCCAAAATCGGTCAAAATAGTCATAGTATAGTATGTGGTCCAAAATGTGACAAAAAAGTCATAGTATATAGTATGTTGTCCAATATCGGTAAAAATAGTCATAGTATAGTATGTCGTCCAAAATCGGTCAAAATAGTCATAGTATAGCATGTGGTCCAAAATGAGACAAAAAAAGTCATATTATAGTATGTGGTCCAAAATCCTTCAAAAAAGTCATAGCATGGTATGTCGTCCAAAATCGCTCAATAAAGTCATAGTATAGTATGTGGTCCAAAATCAGTCAAAATAGTCATAGTATAGTATGTGTTCCAAAATCACTCAAGAAAGTCATAGTATAGTATGTGTTCCAAAATCACTCAAGAAAGTCATAGTATAGTATGTGGTCCAAAATCACTCAAAAAAGTCATAGTATAGTATGTGGTCCAAAATCGGTCAAAATAGTCATAGTATAGTATGTGGTCCAAAATGAGACAAAAAAGTCATAGTATAGTATGTCGTCCAAAATCGGTCAAAATAGTCATAGTATAGTATGTGGTCCAAAATCGGTCAAAATAGTCATAGTATAGTATGTGGTCCAAAATGAGACAAAAAAGTCATAGTATAGTATGTCGTCCAAAATCGGTCAAAAAAGTCATAGTATAGTATGTGGTCCAAAATGAGACAAAATAGTCATAGTATAGTATGTGGTCCAAAATCACTCCAAAAAGTCATATTATAGTATGTCGTCCAAAATCGGTCAACATAGTCATAGTATAGTATGTGGTCCAAAATCGGACAAAATAGTCATAGTATAGTATGTGGTCCAAAATGAGACAAAATAGTCATAGTATAGTATGTCGTCCAAAATTGCTCAAAAAGTCATAGTATAGCATGTTGTCCAAAATCGGTCAAAATAGTCATAGTATAGTATGTGGTCCAAAATCACTCCAAAAAGTCATAGTATAGTATGTCGTCCAAAATCGGTCAAATTGTCATAGTATAGTATGTCATCCAAAATTAGACAAAAAAGTCATAGTATAGTATGTCGTCCAAAATCGGTCAAATTGTCATAGTATAGTATGTGCTCCAAAATCACTCAAGAAAGTCAAAGTACAGTATGTCGTCCAAAATGAGACAAAAATAGTCATAGCATAGTATGTCGTCCAAAATCGGTCAACATAGTCATAGTATAGTATGTGGTCCAAAATCGGACAAAATAGTCATAGTATAGTATGTGGTCCAAAATGAGACAAAATAGTCATAGTATAGTATGTGGTCCAAAATGAGACAAAATAGTCATAGTATAGTATGTCGTCCAAAATCGGTCAAAATAGTCATTGTATACCATGGGGTCAAAAAATTAGACAAAAAAAGTCGTATTATAGTATGTGGTCCAAAATCCTTCAAAAAAGTCATAGTATAGTATGTGGTCCAAAATCACGTAAAAAAGTCATAGTATAGTATATCGTCCAAAATCGGTCAAAATAGTCATAGTATAGTATGTGGTCCAAAATGTGACAAAAAAGTCATAGTATATAGTATGTTGCCCAATATCGGTAAAAATAGTCATAGTATAGTATGTCGTCCAAAATCGGTCAAAATAGTCATAGTATAGCATGTGGTCCAAAATGAGACAAAAAAAGTCATATTATAGTATGTGGTCCAAAATCCTTCAAAAAAGTCATAGCATGGTATGTCGTCCAAAATCGCTCAATAAAGTCATAGTATAGTATGTGGTCCAAAATCAGTCAAAATAGTCATAGTATAGTATGTGTTCCAAAATCACTCAAGAAAGTCATAGTATAGTATGTGTTCCAAAATCACTCAAGAAAGTCATAGTATAGTATGTGGTCCAAAATCACTCAAAAAAGTCATAGTATAGTATGTGGTCCAAAATCGGTCAAAATAGTCATAGTATAGTATGTGGTCCAAAATGAGACAAAAAAGTCATAGTATAGTATGTCGTCCAAAATCGGTCAAAAAAGTCATAGTATAGTATGTGGTCCAAAATGAGACAAAATAGTCATAGTATAGTATGTGGTCCAAAATCACTCCAAAAAGTCATATTATAGTATGTCGTCCAAAATCGGTCAACATAGTCATAGTATAGTATGTGGTCCAAAATCGGACAAAATAGTCATAGTATAGTATGTGGTCCAAAATGAGACAAAATAGTCATAGTATAGTATGTCGTCCAAAATCGCTCAAAAAGTCATAGTATAGCATGTTGTCCAAAATCGGTCAAAATAGTCATAGTATAGTATGTGGTCCAAAATCAGTCAAAAATGTTATAGTATAGTATGTCGTCCAAAATGAGACAAAAATAGTCATAGTATAGTATGTCGTCCAAAATCGCTCAAAAAAGTCATAGTATAGTATGTCGTCCAAAATCGGTCAAAATAGTCATAGTATAGTATGTGGTCCAAAATGAGACAAAAAAGTCATAGTATAGTATGTGGTCCAAAATCACTCAAAAAAGTCATAGTATAGTATGTCGTCCAAAATCACTCAAAATAGTCATAGTATAGTATGTGGTCCAAAATGAGACAAAAAAGTCATAGTATAGTATGTCGTCCAAAATCACTCAAAATAGTCATAGTATAGTATGTGGTCCAAAATGAGACAAAAAAGTCATAGTATAGTATGTGGTCCAAAATCACTCAAAAAAGTCATAGTATAGTATGTCGTCTAAAATCGGTCAAAATAGTCATAGTATAGTATGTGGTCCAAGAGAAGACAAAAAAGCCATAGTATAGTATGTCGTCCAAAATGAGACAAAAATAGTCATAGTATAGTATGTGGTCCAAGATAAGACAAAAAAGCCATAGTATAGTATGTCGTCCAAAATGAGACAAAAATAGTCACAGTATAGTATGTGCTCCATAATCACTCAAAAAAGTCATAGTATAGTATGTGGTCCAAAATCGGTCAAAAAAGTCATAGTATAGTATGTGGTCCAAAATCGATCAAAATAGTCATAGTATAGTATGTGGTCCAAAATCACTTAAAAAAGTCATAGTATAGTATATCGTCCAAAATCGGTCAAAATAGTCATAGTATAGTATGTGGTCCAAAATGAGACAAAAAAGTCATAGTATAGTATGTGGTCAAAAATCACTCAAAAAAGTCATAGGATAGTATGTGGTCTAAAATCGGTCAAAATAGTCATAGTATAGTATATCGTCCAAATTCGGTCAAAATAGTCATAGTATAGTATGTCGTCCAAAATGAGACAAAAATAGTCATAGCATAGTATGTCGTCCAAAATCGGTCAAAATAGTCATAGTATAGTATGTGGTCCAAAATCACTCAAGAAAGTCATTGTATAGTTAGTCGTCCAAAATCGGTCAAAATAGTCATAGTATAGTATGTGGTCCAAAATGAGACAAAAAAGTCATAGTATAGTATGTCGTCCAAAATGAGACAAAAAAGTCATAGATCCAAAATCACTCAAAAAAGTCATAGTATGTGGTCCAAAATGAGACAAAAAAGCCATAGTATAGTATGTCGTCCAAAATGAGACAAAAATAGTCATAGTATAGTATGTGCTCCATAATCACTCAAGAAAGTCATAGTATAGTATGTGGTCCAAAATCACTCAAAAAAGTCATAGTATAGTATGTCGTCTAAAATCGGTCAAAATAGTCATAGTATAGTATGTGGTCCAAGATAAGACAAAAAAGCCATAGTATAGTATGTGGTCCAAAATCGATCAAAATAGTCATAGTATAGTATGTGGTCCAAAATCACTTAAAAAAGTCATAGTATAGTATATCGTCCAAAATCGGTCAAAATAGTCATAGCATAGTATGTCGTCCAAAATGAGACAAAAAAGTCATAGTATAGTATGTGGTCCAAAATCACTCCAAAAAGTCATAGTATAGTATGTCGTCCAAAATCGGTCAAAAATAGTCATAGTATAGTATGTCGTCCAAAATCGGTCAAAATAGTCATAGTATAGTATGTGGTCCAAAATGAGACAAAAAAGTCATAGTATAGTATGTGGTCAAAAATCACTCAAAAAAGTCATAGGATAGTATGTGGTCTAAAATCGGTCAAAATAGTCATAGTATAGTATATCGTCCAAATTCGGTCAAAATAGTCATAGTATAGTATGTCGTCCAAAATGAGACAAAAATAGTCATAGCATAGTATGTCGTCCAAAATCGGTCAAAATAGTCATAGTATAGTATGTGGTCCAAAATCACTCAAGAAAGTCATTGTATAGTTAGTCGTCCAAAATCGGTCAAAATAGTCATAGTATAGTATGTGGTCCAAAATGAGACAAAAAAGTCATAGTATAGTATGTCGTCCAAAATGAGACAAAAAAGTCATAGATCCAAAATCACTCAAAAAAGTCATAGTATGTGGTCCAAAATGAGACAAAAAAGCCATAGTATAGTATGTCGTCCAAAATGAGACAAAAATAGTCATAGTATAGTATGTGCTCCATAATCACTCAAGAAAGTCATAGTATAGTATGTCGTCCAAAACGGTCAAAAAAGTCATAGTATATAAAATAGACAGCATTCGTGTCCAGACCAGGAATCAAACCCATCACAATCTTGCAGCAGCAACAGCATTAACTGGTTTTAACCCCTACACCACCATGCTGCTCTTATCTCACAGTCAAATGTCATAGTATTGTATGTCGTCCAAAATGTGAGAAAAAAGTCATCGTATTAGTATAGTATAGTATGTTAAAACAACATAGTATACTAAGCCTTTCACGCGTCCTCTGACAGAGATATGGAGATGAAACCATGACAACAGCTTAATGTTATCGTACCCACCTGATTAGCCTTAGCGTTCTCACACACAAACGTCTCGTAATTGGTGGCAAATGTCGGCGCGTTGTCATTGATGTCCAGCACTCGGATGTAAACGGGCACACGGCTGATCTGCTGTGGGTTGTCTGGGAAACACAAAGGTAGAAATTAGTCAAGCAATAAGAGCCCTTTTTACACTAGAAATACTGAAGTTCACTCTTCTGCACCAAACCCCATAGATAAAACCTGTGTTTTTAGCCCTGTAGGGACACAAGAGCTGCAGGTCTACTCTGCCTCATTTGGTTAGTTTTGTGTCACTTGGGTAAATCTGAACTTTGGATTTCAAACACAGAATTCACCTAATCACACATATTGAGTTACTGATGGAGGCAGCAGTGGATCAACAACTCTTGTGTGATGTGGTGTGAAAATCGATTTTCACAATGGACTTTGGTGCGGGAGAGCGAGTGTGTTTACAGTTTACAAAGTGACACAAACTTCATTTCCCAGTCAGAAAAGGTTGCTTAACAGACATTTGTCAACAAAACACAAATAAAACTAAAATGGAATAGGGAATAAGTTAAAAAAAATTCTTCTCAGGTCTGCGACAAACAAGCACTTCAACAACAAAACATTCAGAGGTTTGGTATCTGCCTATTATATGTTCCATCTATTCCGAAAGAAAAAACCCAATTTGTCTGTGAGAATAAGGAGCAGCAGACGAAAAAGAAGAAGTCGTCCTTCTGCTGCGGCTGCACTCACTGAACTCTGTGGCGATGACGGAGATGTTGTGCCAGGCGTTCTCTTCTCTGTCCAGCTCCCTGAGGATGAACAATGACCCGTTGCCTGCATGGATGTTGAACACTCTGTCCATGTCTGTGCGCCGATCAATGGAGTACCTGCACAAAAAACACACACACATACATGTGAACACGGTTCAAGGTCTGCTGCTAAACATGTGCACTCAGGTCGTGTGGAAGTGGGCTGTTTTCCCTGGTTTACACTCACAATTACAGGGTTTCTCATGTGTGAAAAAGCAGCGAGGAGACGATGAAAAAATAACGCTTTGGAGCTGTAAAGCCCTCGGTCAGTAGCTGTATTTCCTCGGTTTGTGGTTGTTTTTCCTGAGAATAGACGCACAGTCGCAAAGGGAGCGGCGCTTTTCTGTTGCCCAATCAGTTGACTCGACTTGGGTCCAGCCTCGCCTGTACCATTACCGAAAGAAAAAAAATGGGAACGGTTTGGGACGGTTACTTTGGTGGTCGGTGGAAACACGGCTCAAGTGAACGTTTGTACCAAATTTGAAAGGATTCTTTCAAGAAGTTCTTGAACGATCGTGTTCTGAGGCAACGTTGACCTCCGTCTTTTACTTCCTAAGTGAGATCCAAGTGAACGTTCTTTTAAAACATTCTGAAAATATTAGATTTTTGTCTGTGCCAGAATTTTTTCTGAAGACATTTTTCTGTAAAACATGTTCATAAGGTAACTGTAACCTTCATCTTTTACCTCTTTAATCGTATCACTTCAATATTAAGTCCAAGGGTTCTTTCACCAAGTTCTTGATATAATTCATGTTCCCGAGGCAAGTCATGTGATTTCTGAGGACATTCTTGTTATATAATGGGATTTCTTAGGCAACAGTAACTTTGATATTTTACTTCCAAACTCTAATCCGTTCTAATCACTCTCCTATATCAAAGTCCATAGAGAAAATCAGCGATTAATATCGCAGCTGCCTCGATTAATAACTTCATGTGTGTTTATTTTCTGACTTTTCGGTTCTGATTTGACCTCAGTGACACAAAGTGACCACACAAGGCAGCAGCAGACCAGCAGCTCCTGTCTCTCCACAAGCAGTGGACAGTTTACTTTATGGAGTTTGGTGTAAGGACAGTAATTTGGTTTTACACACGTGACACAAAGTTTGGTTTCTCGTCTGAAAAGGCAGACTCGTGGTGAGATAAAGCAATTGTGAGACTTTGGTTAAGTAGACAAAATGTCTTTTTTTTCCAGATTTCTGCTTGCTTTAAACGTTGTCACATAAACCTGAACTGTCTGCAAGAGTTCAGCCCCTGGTGAGCTTTAACACATGACATATAGTCTGCTGTCGCACTAAAAGAGGCGATGTTGACGTTTTAACAGTACCACACACACACACACACACACACACACACACACAGAGAGGCAACAGGTTATCCCATCATGTTGTTTTCCTCTGCCTCTCAGACTCCTGTGATACATCAGTGTGATTAATGGAGTAGCAGACATCAGGAGGGCCGGCGTGAGAGGAAGGAGACCCCCGAGGGGAGACGATGAACCGGGGCTCTCACGGCACCGATGCACCTCCTCCTCCCTTAGCCCCTCCCTGCTGATTCTCCTGCATTAACCGTTTTAGTGTCTTTATCTAAACAGTCTCTCCTCGCCTGCCTGCGCCCACCGCCGCTCCTCCACCACCACCGCAGAGCCCAGGCCGACAGTAACTCTAACCTTGTTAAATCTGCGACGGCCGTGGGCTTCACTAATTGCTTTTCTAATATTCCCAATAATTCAGCTGGCTGGGCTCTAACCCTTCCCCTGATTAATGACGGAGGGATAACGGCGCACTCCGCCCTGACCGGGGCGTCCAAAGTGCTGCTCTCAGCAGGCAGGCAGGCGGCCGGGTGGAGGCGGGGCCAAGGACACGCAGGGTTAGAGAAATGTTAGTGGTTGGGACGCAATCCCCTCTGTCCTTCACTGTAGTCGGCTGTGTTTTTTGCAGTATATAAAAGTATTTTTAGAGAGTGTATATTACAATTATCTGAGCTTTGTATTTTGGAAAAAAAAAAACAGTAATTCAACTATTTAGACTTTTCTGAGTTTGGGTCACTTGCTTTGTGAAGCCTCCATCACGAAGTTCAAACTTGCTATTTTGTGACATTGGTGTTTGAAATCCTTCATTCAGATTCACCTCAGTGACACAAAGTGACCACACGAGGCAGCAGTGCACCAGCAGCTCCTGTGTCACTACAAGCTAAAATCGGCAATTTGCTCTATGGGATTTGGTGCAGCTCACAAACTTCAGTTTACCAGTGATATTAAGTGAAGAATCTAATCTTAAGATATTGTTGACTTAATTAAGCAGGTGTGGACTTTATTACGTGAGCCTTTTATTAAGTGGTTAAAATTAATGTTTTCATGTGTCCCTGTTAGCAGTTTATCCACAGCTATCAAAGCAACACAATAAACAAAATTGGTGTTCAACTGGAGGACAGTTGATGAATAACTTGTCCGTTTCCACGCAAAACTATTAAAAGGTTTTTTTCTTTTTCAGTGTTTATTTCCAGAGCTCGCCCTTGGTGAGCTGCAGAGTGGGAACAGCATTAAGAATATTGCGGCATTAAAACCACTTCATTGAAACAGGACTAATAAAACTCTAATAAAAGAGTTGGCAGCTTTTTAAAGATGGAGTGACCCATTACGCCTGCGGCAGCAAAACTGCAGGATCGACTTAGGACTTGATATGTTTTAGTGTTTGAGGGGGAAATAAAAAAACTTTTTAACTAATTGTTTTTCAGATTTCATCCAGCAATCCGTCCGTCCAATCAGAGAGTAGATTTCAGTGTTGAAAATCAGCGGTTAAAGTGATTTCTGAAGTGAGATTATATGAAGTACTGCATATAATCTCACTGGAATCTTGTACTTTATAAAGTGTGTGCCAAACTCCAATGAGAAAATTGTCATTTTTGCAGTCGGGGGAACAAAGTAGCTGCCGGTCCACAGCTTCCTTGTTTGATGAGTTTGTGTCACTGAGGTAAATCAGAATAAAAGGGATTTCCAACACTGAAGTCGCACAAATAACACAATTGATCAATAACCCTTCAACGGCTCCTGTGTGCTCCTGAGGTAAAATCGCTGATTTCTTCTATGGACTTAAAATAAAATGGTAAACAAACTCAAAACATAGCATGCTCCTGAGACTGGAGTACATTTTATGAGGGGAGTCACACTAATTACAAATTTGACCTCCCTGATGGAGGATTAAAGACCCATATGTGCTCTGGATGCGATGATGTAAAATCGCTGGTTTTCTCTCTGGACTTTGGTGCAGGGAACAGATCGGTCTCTGTCAGTGTCAGCGCCTCATACAACCACACTTTAACCTCCATTTCAGGGACTTTGACGAACCAACTGGTGTGAAAACGCTTCTCAATGTTGGCCTGCGTCTGGGTGCAGATTTCCAGGTGTGTCCAGGTTTCACGTGCGCATACAGTACACAAGCGCTCGTTTCAGCGGCTAATTAAGACGAGCATCCGAGTGATTTCCTCACGCCAGGCAGCCCCCAGGTTCCCCTGGCTCTCCTCCTCCACTAACGGGCTTTAAATGCCACGGGGTAGCTGCCTCCTCCATGATGGGCGATAAAAGAGAATGATATCATATTTGACACCTGCAATAAAGTGGTGGAACTTCAACCTTGAGAGCCAACTCCCTTAGTGGATCGTAAAAATGAGAAAAAGTCTTTGAGACAGAGTCGTCGGCGCAGCACTGCCATTACTCCTGTTTTAATAGAATACTCGCATAATTTCATAACCGCATTACCCGAGTCGTGCGAGTGAACTTTTGTCCCGTCGCAGTGTTAAGTAGCATTTTGTGTCTTTTGATAGAATAATATTTCTCTCTCTCTTCCAGGACCTCATAATGTATCTGAGCGCCGTTTATGTTTATGGACAACAGAGATTGAAGGACAAAGATTGACTTTCAGGGCTTTAAAAGACATTTAAAAGGTTTGGATTTCGCATAACTCACCGACTGCCGCATTCATAGTAAAAAGATTTAACACTGTAACTGGTAGGATTTCCATACAATAATTGGTATAAAACATGTTCACACTGCAAAAAAAAGCATTGTTTTTAAAATTGTATTACATTTATTAGTTTTTGGCCTGTTTTTCCTAATTTTAAGGCAAATTATGGTCTGAAAGTGGCAACATTTACAAGTTAGTTTTAAGTATTCTAGCTCGCTGGCAGATTTAGTCGATTACTGTACCTGATGAGACTGTGTTTGTCGTCTGGATCGTTCGCGCTCACGGAGCCGATGATCGTGTTCTTGGCCGCGTCCTCTTTGACCTCCATCACGTAGCTGCCGCGCACAAACTCCGGCGGCTCGTCCACGTCCTCCACGACGATCTTGATGGTGGCCTCGTCCCTGAACGGGCCAGAGGAGAAGAAGCGAGGGTTGATGTGGACGTTCTCCACCTGCACACGGAGACTGTACTGACGCTTCTTCTCAAAGTCCAGAGGCTGTGACGAGCAGAAGAAAAAGCTGTTAAATATACCGTGTATATATAAACTTGTTTTCTATCTTACTTTGAATCCTGTGTCGGAACATTTTGCTTAAAAACATCACGTTTTATATGCAGCGGCACGTTCGTTCAGCTGCTGATTTTCAGGGGAAACAAATCTAACATTCTGAGTGCGGGATCGAGTTCTCAGATAAATTCTGACCAGGCTGCCACCAACATTAGTAGATACTGGCTCCATGTTTGTTCCATTTTGTTGGTTATTTTCATAATCGGTTCATCTGTTGATTATTTGTTACAATGATCAGTCAGTGTTGTGTTCTTGTTTTTGTCCACAAACTAAAAATGATTCAGTTTTAATGATTTCTTTTTTTCTTTGTTGCAAATAAACCAGAAAAATATTCACATTTAAGAAGCTGAAAAATCAAGAGAAATGTGTTTTAATTATTGAAAAACACTCAAACTGATTAATCAATTATCAAAATAGTTGATTCATTTAGTAATCCATTAACAATCGAATAAGTCGAAAGCAGCAAAATTGTTTTTAAGACCTCGCAGACGCCCTGTTATTGCTATATTTTAGTTGTTATTACACAGCTACTTCCTAAAGGACAGATTATTTCACACAAACTAATGGTGCTTTTAATGACTTGGACATTTTTATCTTATTGCTTTTGCAAAAAATAAAATAGGCCGTCACGTTTCAATGGGGGTTGGGAGTGCATCCATAGCAACCTATTTCCTTGTCCTGCAGCTCTCGGTGCCCTTTAAAGCTGCAGTAGGCAACATGTTTTTGTCATTATTGATCATTAACTCCATAGTAACCTTTCAGTGTAATGTTAATATAGTGATTTGAACGAGAAATCCGACTCCCGGATCTCCCGTGAAATTCTCTGCCGCACAGAAATAATAGATTGTACGACGCCGCGGTGAACAAATATTCCACCCAGCCGTGTAATACAGTACACAAATAATGTACATACATATATTTTCATGTTACTTTTCATGTTTTGTTCCTTTTGTCTTCAGACAAATGAAGACATTTCCTGTCAACACGTTTCATGTCGGTGCTTTTCAGTGTGATTTCCTGATCCCGTCCACACTCTATGAAACTATCAATCAAAGCTGTTGTCTCTTGATGTTTGCTCAGTGACATCTGTTCATTTTGGAGTTGTTGTTGTTGTTTTTTTGTTAACACTGAGAGATCAGTGTGCCAGATTACTTCATACGCTGCAGAGAAAATAATCCTGTTTGGTCTGTCAGACTTTGTTGTCTTGTGTTATTTAGAAAAATCTGTTTAAATGTTTGTTTGGTTTTTATTAAAGTGAAAATGAACCACTGAATAATATGACTGTGGTCCATTTATTTGTATTTAAGCCAAGCTTTAGCATAACAACCTAACTTGGTATTCTTTTCTAAAAATTGTGTATTAGCCATCTTTAACACATTTACGTAATGAAGTACATGCTTCTGTTTGTTTACTGGTAGAGGTTTATTGTTTTAGAAAACAGAGAAGGAAGAGGTTTCTTTTCTTTTCCCCTTGGACGTTAGCATGACTTTTACAGCAGTAAAGAGGCTGCTAAACTCTAGCTAGCTGGCTGCTACTGCTACACCTACTGATGTTAGCAACTACAGGAGCAGCTATCTGCCAGCTGTTGGTAGCTACCGTTGCCATAAAGCCTCTGTATTTGACATTAGCAGGTACTATAGCTAGTATAGTATAGTATAGTCATCAGAGTTTAACAATTTTCTTTCCATTTTGTTTTCTTTTTTAAAGTGTATTACGTTCACATGCTCGAATGATAGCTTTCATTCATTCATTCACATAAGCAGCTAATGTAGCCAGACATGGCATGTTAGATGTTAGCAAGTTTTACTGCCCTAAATAGGGTGCTTAACTCCAGCTTGCTGGCTGCTACTGATGCTATTGCTACACCTACTGATGTTAGCAGCTACAGAAGCTGCTAGGCTCCAGCTATTTCTAGTTACTTCTACCATGGCGTCTATATTTGACATTACAGTTATTTTCATAAAACGCAGTGGATATCCGTTTGACATTAGCAACTAATGTATGTGGCATTGGCATTAGCAGCTACTATAGCCAAAAAATAAAACTGTGGGTATTTGATGTTAGCAGTGACTCTAGTCAGACCCTGTAGCATCATTGTCTGATGTTTACAGCTACTTTTATCTGGCTACAACAGATGCTACATGTCAAACGTCGATGCCACGGTGTCAGGCTACAGTAGTGCAGCTAGCAGCTAGCTGTTGTGAGCCCTCCTCACATGAAAGACGTGGACATTTCTGCAACTTTAACTGGCGTGAATGAACAAACAACAGAACGGGACCATTAAAATGGCTGTTCAATCTCTGCTAGCAAAAATAGTGTTGTTTTTTTTAAAGCAAATCTAACAGAAGATCAAGTTTGATATGTACATTTCAACCAATTAACAAAGAGCTTTTTGAGATTTTGTTCTATTCTGTCGACCACCCAGAACATTATGTTTACACTGAAGATATTTTTGATGTACGTTAATGACAGAACATCACGTAAATATACTGCACGCACATTTCTGCGCTGTGATAATAACCACCCACCTAAAGACTTAAAAGGGCTTCATTTTGTGGCCGCTGCTCTCACCAGTAGGTGGTCCAATACTATATTTATGCTTCTGTTGGCGTGCAGTCTTTCATTTCACCCATTTGTTTGGTTAAAAGGAAGCAGATTTGTTATGATCCTGTGCGTGTGTGTGTGTGTGTGTGTGTATGTAATCCTGCAGCTACTGTACAGTATCCTGCTCTTACAGCCTGTGATGTGCAGGATGATTAGTGGCCCACATGGCTGCTGAAGTTTTCTGTCGTCTTGCATGTTTTCTTGCAACGCTAACGCTTTAATGCTCCCCTTTTTTTCCCTGAACTTTTTTTTTTTGAAGTTGCAGCCACTGAAGGTATCCCCCTATTGATGGAAATAATTGGCAAACGTTGCATCTTAACGATGGCGCCGAGCAGGAGTCTCTGTATCAGAGCGAGCGAGTGCTTCCCTCGCAGGCAGCCTACTGTACATATGAAAGGGGCGGCAGCTCTCGCTCCGTGATCGCTGGAAACGGCCCATGAAAGCTTGAGAAATCCAAATGGAGCAAACCATTTTCTGAAGCCATGAATAATAACATAATGGGAGTCATTGATTTCTGCTGCTCTGCGTTAAGGCGAGGGGGGGAGTGCACGTCAGCATCGCATGTGGCTTTGAAGGACAGCGTACAAGCGGAGACGGGACGCACTCCCTCATGACAAGCCCATTTAATTAGTAGGTTCAGAATTAGGGCATGCCCACTCCCCGCAAACACACACGCACTCCGCCCGCATGCCACATCCACTACAGCGCCACAGCAGTGGCTACAAAAGGCAATTATGTCATCTTCCACTTAATGATGGCATGATGGAAGCGATCGATGGAAGGCTGCAGGGAGGCCGCTTGATAAGGCAACAGCCAGATTCTGTTGAATACATCAGAAACACACGGCGGTGCACACACACACACACACACACTGCTGAACGCCGCGATCCATACTGAGCATCAATATTCCTGCTTTGGTCTCGGCTGACAGGAAGAATGAGTCTCCCTCGAAACATGTGTAGTGGAGGTGCGTGCGAGTGTAAGTCGAAATTTAATAACTGCAGCCGACCATTTTCTGCTCGTCTCTGTCTCAGAGTATGGAAATATAAAGTTTATATCCGTTTTTTTTTTCTTTATTGAGTGCAGTTTCCTCCTTTTTTTGTAAAAGCAGGAAGCACGCTGCTCAGAGAAGGTTCAGCTTAAGGCGTTACTGATGCTAAAATAGATTAAATGAGATAATATTTGTGTTTTTTATGTATTTAGATTCAGATTAGAGACTAAAACTACAGTGAGAGGTGATAGTTTTATGTAATATTGCTGTTATTCTATTAACAATAGGTCTTTTTTTTTTGCTGGGAACTGTGACTCAGGCCTGAAATCTGACAACAGATAAATGAAGGCTTTCTTCACATGAAAAGCAGAACTTTTCCAGTAAAATATTTTTTCAAATGTTACTACTCACAAAAATAACCCCAAGTGACTCTAAATGCTGTAATATATGTCAGGCCTGTAGGTGGTGCTGAGCCCTTGTCGTGAGTCTCTACTACATTCAGGATTTAGTAAATACTAAACTGCGACTAAAGTGTTAGGAAACAGTAGCTTAGTTTACAGCTACTAGTTCAGTTGCAGTCCCGTAGCTCGTAAATACATAATAATATCGCAAATTAAGATGTTCATGATGATATTTCACAGTTTTTAAAGGTACAAAATGTCAATATCATGAATATCTATATCAAAAACACGAAATAAACAAGACAAAGATAAATCTAAAGTTAAGTAAATGGTAATGTGGACCTATAATTAAAACAACAACCAAGCTTTTATATATATATATAAATACAACATATATATAATTTAATGCTTAATGTAGTACATTTATTACAATTATAAAATATTCATTCTGACATGATATATCGATTGACGGGCCGCCAGTTTGACACCTCTGACCTATGTGTAAATATTTAGTAATTACTAGGCTCTGTGCATTTGCCCGTAAAAGTGACTAAAACCTGATTTAGTCAACACTCAGTTAAAGGGGTATCAGAGTATTTAGAGATTTTCAGAGGCAGGTGCACAAGGAGACGTTAAAGCGTTGTGAGAAACTGGCCTTGGGGCCTGGGGATTTTAAAACCCAGTAAAGACCATGCCGTGTCACACACTGACCTTCCTGAGCAGAATCATTCCCTCCTGCGTGCTCCTGTTGGTGGCGATGTCAAACATGCCGGGGCCGTCGCTCCAGATGATCCTGTAGTCCATCTCCGCATTCTCGCCGATGTCTCCGTCCATGGCTCGGATCAGTCCCACCGCAGAGCCCAGCTCCACGGTCTCCGGGACCCGGAACTCGTAGAGAGCTGCAGAGAAAAACGAGTCCACGTACAGTCCAATCAATCAGGGAAAATAAAATATAAAACAGCTTGAAGAATAAAGAACAGTATGTGAGTCAGACCCTCGAAAACCATGACAACCACAATTATCACCTTGTTATTTTTGTCCACGTCTGTTTTCTCTGGATGCAATTTACTTAAGATGAAAACACAGTTACAGAGAAGCTGATTTTTACCACCTAACAAAAATATCCCCTCATAAAATCTAAGCCAGTGTAAGTCTGTGATATCTTAACAATATTGTTACCACTTTATTTCAATATTCAACGGCATTTTCTGACTGAAAACCAAGTTTTTGGTCTTAAAGTCTCACTCTTCCACACCAAACCCCCGTTGAGAAAATCAACAGTTTTACAAACACGGCTCACAGGAGTCGTTGATCCACCGCTGCCTCCACCAGTCACTTCAAATGTGTCATTGTGTCATTTCGGTGTTTTAATTCCTTTGTTCAGGTTTACATGAGTGACGCAAACTTGCCACGTGAGGCAGCAGTCGACCGGCAGCTTGTGTCCCTGTGAGCTAAAAATGCTTATTTTCTCTATGGAGTTTGGTGAGCAGTTTTACTAACTTTAGTTTCCAGCCAGAAAGGACAGTTTAACAGCAAAATAAAGAGATAACAAATGTTTTTTTTTCGTCCTGCTGTCCCTGCTGGCAGAAAAGAATGTCCCTATTTCAACCACAGCTTGAACTAATTCATTTTTAAGAAGTGAAGGAAAAAAAAAATAAACGCCCTAAAATGAACCCGGAGATCAATTTACACAACAACACTGAGAGCACTGACGTAAGAGTTTGCGCAAAGGAAGAAGAAGAAGAAGAAGAAGAGGCTTCGCAGCGCGGCACAGAAACATATTTCATTTCCAAATCAGACATTTGGCCTTTTAACATAAGTATTGACTCGCCACTCGTATCTTTTACTGCACAACATAAATTCTTGTTCAATTTGCTCGACAGAAAATTAATTGCACCTCCGCGTTATTATATCTTTTCTTTTGCCCTTATTGTGTCAGATGATTTCCTGGTTTGAGGTTGGACAAATTGATGGCCGCCTGTCAGCGGCGGCGGCGGCTGCATCTCGTCTGTGCTTAAATAAATAGCCGGACTAGTGGGAGAGAACAGGCGTGATATACACACAGCCTGCAGAGACAAACAGCACTGACACGCTAATAAAACATGCTGACAGTGTTTTGGCAAAGCAGGTCGCCGTGACGCTGACACTCGCCTCAACTAACACGCAGACACGCGCGGTGAACGTGACGCACCGCGAGGTTTCCCCCCCACACTAACAGGTATTTAGCGTTGGGTGGAGAAGAGGAGGCATCACTCGCGCAGACAACAATGATATCACTTCCTGACACTCTGCCTCCTCTCGGTGTCCCATTACAATATTTTCTGTCTCTTTCTCTCGCTCCATTCAAGCTCCCCTCCCCTCCCTTTATCTCTTTTCTTCCTCCTGTCAACTCCTCCATCCCTGTCATATCCATCTCCCTCCCTCTAGCTCTTTATTTATTGGCAGCAAAGCTGAAATGGCAGCGTCTGTCCATCCCTCACTGCTACACCCTGAGAAGAGATAGTTGAGGTTATTCTGAAGTGTGATTGTGTGAGGTACTGACACACACACACACACACACACACACACACACACACACACAGCCAGTGCCGACTTACACCGCGTCAGCGTTTCAGATTAGGAAATCTATGCCCGCTTTAGTCCAGTGATATCTTTAGAACGTACGTTTGGTGCTTTTATCTCGTGTTTCAGGGCCTTTCCCCTCAACAGGAAATTAGAAGTGCTCGCTCTCAACACACCAAATCCCATAGAGGAAATCAGAATTTTTAGCCCGTGGGGACGCAGGAGCTGCTGGTCCACTGCTGCCTCGTGTGGCCAGTTTGTGTTACTTTTTTATTCTTATAGTATCGCTGGTGTAGATTTGATTAGGAGAGCGTTTTATTAAGTTGTTAAAATCTGGTTTTCCTTGTGTCTCAAGCCTACATAAGTGTATAATATGTAAAGAATACGTTTACCACTTTATCTCATCGTTACACGGCCTTTTCTGACCAAAAACTGAAGTTTGTACACCACTCACTCTCTTCCACCAAAGTCCATAGAGAAAATCAGTGATTTTAGCTCGCGGTGACACAGGAGCTGCTAATCCATTGCTGCCTCGTGTGGCCAGTTTGTGTTACTTTTATATTCTTATAGTATCGCTGGTGTAGATTTGATTAGGAGAGCGTTTTATTAAGTTGTTAAAATCTGGTTTTCCTTGTGTCTCAAGCCTACATAAGTGTATAATATGTAAAGAATACGTTTACCACTTTATCTCATCGTTACACGGCCTTTTCTGACCAAAAACTGAAGTTTGTACACCGCTCACTCTCTTTCACCAAAGTCCATAGAGAAAATCAGTGATTTTAGCTCGCAGTGACACCAGAGCTGCTCGTCTGCTGCTGCCTCGTGTGGTCACTTTGTGTCACTGAGGGAAATTCCAATGATGGGATTTCAAACCCCGAAATCAGAAATGGACACATTTGAACTTAGTGATGGAGGCAGCGGTGAATCAGCAACTCCTGTGTGCTGTGATGTAAAATCGATAATTTTTTCTATGGGGTTTGGTTTAGGAGGGTTTGAGTGGTTTACAACGCAACACAAACGTCAGTTTCCTGTCAAAACAGTGGAAAAACTGACACACATTCAGCACTGACGGCATCTAATCTAAGATATCATAGACTTAAGACATGTTTTGTTAAGAGGCTACAAAGGCTCAGTGTGAACCACACTTCAAAAAACCCTGAACTACGCCTTTAACGCTGGTGTAAGCAAAGTGGGGAAGGGGCTGATAAATGGCAGAAAACAGTGTGAGATCAGTGGTCGTGTGTCTGTCGCCGCTTTACAGTTAGCGCTCGCTGTTAGCGAGGGGGGTTAGCGCGGCGACACCGGTAATCTGTCAATCTGAGTGTGGCTGCTGTCGCCGCTCGCACGAGAGGGAGGGAGGTGAGAGAGGAGGGCGGGAGACAATAAAGGAGGCACAGCAGAAAATGAAGGATTGATGTGTCATGAGTGAAACAAAAAAAAAAATGGGAGACAAAACAATAAAGTCAAAAGGCTGCAAGGACAAGTTGGAGCAGTAAATTGAGAGCGTTGGCTTTATGGAGTAAAAGGCAGCAGAAGAAAGACTTAATAGAAGCAGAGAGACAAAGGGAGATGATGAGGAGGAGGGAGAGGAGGGGGAGGAGGGGGGGAGATAAAACCGCAGTGAATGTACTCTCTTCATTTAGCAGGGATTACAGGGATGATCTGATGCTCTGTGCGGGACCTTTTCCCTCTGTCGTATGGCTTTGTATTTAATTACTCGCTGCCTTTAAGAGGCCGGCACAAAACCCAGAGCTCCCTGCAATAATCCAAATTCATTTTTGAAACTGACACCAGATGGGGGCTGCGGGGCCTGGCACCGGCTCACACCGACGAGTGGATTGGTCACTCAGTGTGTGTGTGTGTGTGTGTGTGTGTGTGTGGACAGGTGGCTGTGCTCACTCTTGGTGAAGCGCGGCGGGTTGTCGTTCACGTCGGACAGGGTGACGCTGACGGTGGTGGTTCCTGTGAGGCCGCCCATCTGTCCCGCCATGTCTTTCGCCTGGATCACGACCTGGTAGTTCTCTTTGACTTCCCGGTCCATGCCGTACAGCGCCGTCTTGATCAGACCTGAGCAAGAAAACAGCACCGATTTAGGGGGTGCAAAAGGCGGGGGTCATATTATAGTGGAAAATGCAACATTTAAATGGGTAGAAACAGAATGAAATAGTCTGAATATCAGTTTAAACCTGATATTTGATATTGTTCGAACCTCTTCAAGCATTCTATCTCCAATCTATGGACGAGGTCTCAGTTGACATGGATTCATTAATATTTCTTGTTACTGCACAGACTGAACCAAAAGACAATTTCTGATTTAACCACAAACAGCAGCAGAGATACAGTCATGTGATCACACAGATATACATATATGTGAATGAAGATGAATGTGTGCGCAATATGAACAAATACAACTGAGACCTGCATTTTAAATTATAAATAAATTAGAGAAGCACACATTTACATGTACCATGAAGTGTGAACAAATGGTTTAAAAAAAAATAAACATGGCATCTCCCGCACCAAATTCCATAGAGAAAATCAGCGTCTTTTGGCTTGCATGGACATGGGAATCTCCGGTCTACTGTTGCCACCTTTGGTAACTTTGTGCCACTTTGTACTTTCCGTGCAAAGGACAAAATAACATATTACAACTTACTGATGGAGGCAGCAGTGGATCACCAACTCCTGTGCGCTGTGATGCAAAATCGCCGATTTTCTCTATGGGGTTTGGTGCAGGAGATGGAATTGGTTTAAAAATCTGTCTAACGGTGTGATAAAGCAGCAAATGAGCTCGTAAGATATCACAGACGTAGGCTGACTGAATCATCTCTTTTAGCCATTTATCAGAGAGAAAACATTACACTTTATGGTTTTTTTTAAGGGCTAAACGTGAGGATTCATAGAAAATAAAGCCTGAGTCTGAGTGATTACATGTCAGTCATGTAACTACACACACATACAGTTGTAGGTCATTTTTTTTTTTTAAACTGCTCCAGATGGACTGATTTGTGTGTAACCTTCATTAAATTCCGTCTCCTTGTGACTCATACGCACACAAAAAAGCCTGTTTCCACAGGTGCACTGTAACCGTGTAGCTGAAATAACCTCATCTGCATCTGCTGTATTGAATTAGGTATATTTCATTCCTTTTTTTTAACATTTATGCTTCTACAGGCCAGATAATTAAAGCTCTAAGAACATTTTATTACCAAAAGGTCAGTGCACTCGCTCAGTATGTGCAGCAGCAGCGGCAGCAGCAGCGTGGAGCTCAGTGGCCACGTTCAGGTGATTGTGTTCTCATGATTTAACCAGTTAGTGGACCAAAGGGCCAATCCACCCAAAAAAGAAACCCACAAGAATATTCCTTTAATTTTCTGAGTCTAACATTTACTTCCATCTTCATTTATCTTCGTCTTTTTTGGAATTAAAAGTCTGTTAAAGTTCCGGCTTTCAAGTGCTGTCAGATCTCCAGATTTGGAGTCGGGATAGAGAGCGACTGTTTGGCAGCATATTAGAAAAAAAAAATATATAAAGGTGCACAAACTCCTCCATCTCCCATCAGAGCCTCGGTCTTAAATCCTGTCTCAACGTTTGAATTTTGAAGAGGAGCCGGAGACAGAGAGACAAAATAGAGTCATGCTAAATAAAGCGCTTTGACAAACTTTCCGACTGAGAAGAAGAAGATGATTCAGTGCGATTCAAAACAGCGCCGCTGACGTGGCGCGTCACTCAGGCTCAGATCACGCTAGCCGACTCTCTTCAAAAGGCCTTCTTTTCTTCCCTCCCGTATAAAGTGGCTAAAAAAAAAGAAAAAAAGCAAGCACAATACTTCTCCCTTTAATTCCCTCCTTCTTGTTTCTCGGCGTGCAATTTATCTCACGGACGAGAACAAGAGCGGCGATCGTTTACACGGGTAACGTATAGCCGCTTTAGGAAACGCGCTCCGTATCTCTGCCTACCTTTGTTATTGCTTAATGACAATACACACACACACACACACACACACAAAGGCAAAGAGAGGAGAAACAAATCCTGCTTATAATGTGAAGTCCAGGCATGTCTTTGTGTAAGAGGGGATGTCAGCTTACATACCACATGTTGGATAAACCATATTACTGTTAATCCCTGCGCTAATCTGCAAATGGCTTCCCTTCTTTTTGTGTCGTTTCCCTTTTGTTTAAGTAAAAGAAACAGAGTGGGATGAGTTCCAAAGCACACATTAATGATTAAAAACTAGCAAGCGGTAACAATTCGGGGGGTTGGTGATTTGACACTCACTCCGCTACAAATCCCAAACGCTCGTAAATGAGCCCGTGAAAGTCTGAGGCGAGCGGTATTTGTCGGCGTTTTCTTTTTGGACTGGGGGCGAAAGGAAAGTTTGCTCTGTTTACAGGAGTTATTTTTCTGATAAAGTGGTTTAATTTACTGTGCAGGTACAGTAAAGCACGTTTCCTCCGTCCCTGCCCTGGTTCGTCATTTATCATGTTTTCCAGAAAGGCTCCCTCCAAAATAAAAGGTGTAAACTTTGCTGCGTGAACAAGCAGGTTATGTAGGGCGTAGGTAGCATTAGCAGGAAGATAATGCTTTTGCTTTCTGAGAAATTTGTTTGCTGGGGGCATTTGACTTTTCAAGTCAAATCCCTCCATGTAAACATGCTAGCACGGACACTAGCTAACGCCACATCATGTTTAAACGTAAACAAAGTACAAATGGAACATTCAGACAAGGCTAATCTCCCGGTTTACAGTGTTTTGTCAGACAACATATCACTTTAGCAACATTAGCATCTCTTGCTATGTGGACACTGCTTTGCTAACTTTTCATAGCTGCCTCCAGCACTGGGTGTCAAGTGCTAATCATAAAAGTGGATTTAAGGACAGCACAGGAGCTTTCTTAGGTCTATAAATTATTTAAATCTTTCGTACTACTGGTTTGCTGTAGCCCTTTAAATAGCTAACTATCACCTAAGCTTAGAGCGCTCGGGTTGAGACAATAGCTATAAGTTAGCAACTTAGCAAGTTACTGTAAAATGGCCGCTACGACAAACAATGTCTGCCAGTGTTATGGAGGAGGAGCTTTTACGACGACGGCCAACAAAATGGCCATCGTAGCTTTAACGCACTTACAAAGTTGACCTTTAAAATTGAGGTTTGCTGTATTTATTTGGATAAACGGTGAATTAGATGTTCTCTCTTGATTTTACAGCATTTGTTGTCATAAGCCATTATTAATAAAACCTAACCTAACTAGACCTACCTTCTTTTTTAGCATTGCATCCTGTATGTTATTAAATTATTATATTTTGCATTTTATTGAAGTATTATGTGTCTACATGATTAGTACTTTGATGAGCCGTTTTACACAAAAGGTGCCATGTAAGTTTGGTTTGCACAATACAAACATCAGCTGCTTAGTCAGCTATTTAGAGCGTAGAGTCGTGGCTTTTCCCTGACAAAAAAGCCAGATTCACATTATGCTGAAAGGTTATTATGGAGTTATTGACCAATAATGACAAATTCATGTTGCCTACCCCAGCTTAAAATTGGAGTTGGTCTTATTCTGTGAATATGTTTACAGGAAAAACCATTAAATGGAGTCAGGAATACAAAGCACACCACTTAAAGACACATATTGACCAAATTAAGAAAATCTCCGGTTTGTTACTGACCTGTTTCTGGGTCCACAGAGAAGTACGGCTGCCCCTCCACGATGCTGTACACCACCCTGGCGCTGTTCCCGTACGTGGCGTCATCGGCGTCTATGGCCGTCACTTGAATTACCGAGGTGCCTGCGGGAGGAGAGAGGGAGAATTCATGACAATGATTTAGATCAAATCTTCAATACTGCTGAAAAATAGCCTGTCGGATAATTGGTTAAGCCGATGCACCTTCTGATGAGGTGTCGCATCCTCTTCTAATCACGCTCATGCACAATGTGACGGATCATTTCTGTCCCTTTGCATTACCCAAACCAATCTTTATTCTTCGGCTACTTATACCCTTTCACGTGATTGATTTACGTGGGTGATCAATAAATCCTAATGTATTTTTCCTCAAGTATATCTCTCGAAGCATACACGCGGTACAGATACTCTCTCTCTGCAAAGCCCCAGCAGCCTATTAGTGTATCCACATATCTGTGCAGTCCAAGAAGCCAAATATCTGATAAAGGGGGAGAACGACTGTGATTCATTTTCTCTTCCACAAAGACTGAAGCCCTATTTTAGCAGAACAAAAGGAAGCGGTTAGCCAAGTGTTACCTCCCAAATGGCGCCCTGCAGGGCCAAGTGTTGCCTCATTACATGCAGAGGAAAATTAATTGAGTAGAAATATTTAATGGCAAAGTGGTATAAATATAGAATTGTGCGATGCCACTGCATAACGACCTCGTGAAACTTCTCTAATTTGATGTCAGTTGAGATGTGGAAGGCGACTTCGCTGCTTTTTAAAATCAATGTGGAAGGCAGCGGAAGAGAGAGAGAGAGAGGAAGACCACGGCTGTCTGACTCAGTGTAAGTGACAGTTTGGGAAGGATTCCTGAGCAAGTTCACTGAACCCTGGTCGCTAATACCTTTAACTAGGGAATTAGACTCAAAAAGGCTTTTCTGACATGGTGGCTTTTTAGAAAATATCACTGATCCACATCAGCCATCTCATCTCTGATGTAGACTTGTAGGGTTTTGGAGATGTTTCTGACAAACAAAGTGTGGAGCGCTCAGAGTTGTGGCGGAGGTGGAGTAAATTACCTTGACTGCAGTCATTCACTTGTCAAAGGCTTCAAAGTTCGCCCCTGACTCAGTGAAGAATGTCAGGGCTGCGGAGACTATAATAAACCTCAAAGTGTGTTTGCCACATTTAAAGGGCCAGCGTCTCGACGCAGTCACTCGTGAACACATGCTCTGCCGAGCGGTGACATCACACCTCGGTTGTTGCCATGGGCACCCGTGCTGCCCTTAGATAAGTGCCGGCCCCTCTCCTGAGGTTGCTGAACCGAGTGACAACTCTGTCACATGTCTGAGCGTTAGCACCGACGACGCTCAATCCCTGAAGAATCAGCAGCCGCAGCGGGAGAACACAGGGTTCACCCCCGTGCTTTCATGCAAGTATTGATTAAGAGTCTTTTTTATATTGTTTATCTATATTCATGAGGCCAGTATGTACTTTTAAAACAGCGAGCTGAAGCCAAAGTGCACGGCGGATTAAAGTTTAATTTGGTGCCCGAATGAAAGGAACAAATGATAACGTTGAAACAGCAAATGGCGCTGTCTAAGAAACTGGCGGTCCAGAAATAGCAGCCGCTGCATTTATTCACTGCGACGCTGACAGAGCTCACAGTGTTGGTAATTAAATTAAATACTGCTTTAATAAGATACAATACAGTATTTAAAAGATTATCAGCACCAGTGCTGTAACCATCACAGAGACGCTGTACCTTGTTGATTTTCCGCTCATAAAACGACCCCACCCCCCCGTCTTTGTCGATTAATTAGTCGGGCCCTCTTTGTTGTGCCGGCGTCATTATTATGATTGATAAAGTCCCATTGATCTGCTAAGACTGGCATCTCTATCCTATTTGAATGATAAACCTTTTAATCCAGCTTCTTGCACGCAGATGTGCACACCTTAATTTGTGTCGCCACCTAATTATTGTCTGTTTTATGATCAATAAATATGTTTTGACATGCTGAACACAGTTTTCTTTGCCAGCTGTACACACTCCAAAGACAATTCATTATTCCTTTCTTTATTTGTTTCCGTGTTTTTATTTTTTTTATTGAATAATTCATTCATTTCCCACTGTGGCAGAAAAAATCTCAATGACAGGAGCAAGATAAAACAAATAAAGTGAAATTACTGCCTAGTGTTCTTTGGAACCTGTGAAAACAGTTTTTTCAGGCTTAAAATTACTTTCCAAAAAGAAGCTTTCTGAGGCCAACCTGACCTTCAGCCTAAATCGTGTCAGTTGATTCTTGATTCCAAGTAAACGTTCGTACCAAGGCTGAAAAGATTCTCTGAAAGACCGAACGTTGGGTCATGGTGACCTTGACCTTGAGCCACGGAAATCTAATCAGGCCATCCTTGAACTCAAGTGAATGTTTGTGCCAAATTTAACAGGATTTTCTCAGGAAATTCATAAGAAATCACATTGACCTTGATCTTTATCATTTGACCACTGAAATCTAATCATTTCATCTTCAAATACAAGTGAACATTTGTGTGAAATTTGAAAGAATTCCCTCGTTTTTCCTGAGGTGTCAAGGCCACAATGTCAAAAATTTGATTTCTAAGGTCACAGCAACCTTGATTTTTGACAAAGTCAAAAGTTTGAGTCCAAGTGAAAAGTTTGAAAAGTAAACTCTCAAGATATTCCTCCGATATCACAACAGACAACAAGAAAATTTAACCCCTCTGACTCATAATAAAATACATTTAAACAACCAAAGTTGCAAGTAGCTTTGACCGGGCCCTTGCTCAAGCCGGATGGTGGAGGCTTACTCATGTGGGAACTAATGCTAATTCAGGAAAGTGGGTGGATGAGAAAGATGTAATTTATTCCTAGTCTGTTTTTCATTTGTGGAAGGAAATCTCATCTGCCTTGAGTCAAAAGCACTGGCCAAAAAATTACCAACTTCCTGTTGGATTTAGAATAAGGCTCCTTGTTCATATTGACCTTATTCATGTGATCACCAATGTTGGTACCTCGAGGCTGACTTGGGATGCCTACAGCGACTAAGAATACAAAAAATTGCATAATTCCATGTGTTGTTCTAGCCTCAAGAAAAGATTAAGATCAGCTGTTGAGGCGAGAAAGAAGTTAGGAACTCACCAATTTCGGACATTTCTGGGACTTGGGCCATGTACACTTCCTTTGTGAACTTTGGCTCATTGTCGTTGATATCGTGGATCTTGATGATGAACTCGGACTCGCCCTCCAGTGCTATGTTGGTGAGGCGATTGACAGCTTTGGCGTGGAGGATGTAGTAAGCCTTCTCCTCCCTGTCCAGCCTCTTGGTGGCGTGGATGTCCCCCGAGTTCTCGTCTATCTTGAAGAGCGTCCCCGCTCCCTCGCCGGTGAGGACGTACCTCACACTTCCATCTCCTTTGTCAGAATCTGAATGAAGCTGCATGGGGGGGGGGGGGGGGGAGATTAAAAAAGAAAGATCATGATTATGCTCCCTACATTAGAGGAACAGCAATCTGAAGCATATGTTTGCGGTATTTCCATTTTAATAAATTCCCACTCTGCTGCTCTCAATTACTAATTGTTATAGCACAGCAGTGACTACAACTCCAGTTCATGAAAGCTTTCACATTTGCTTAATGTTATAAACCCAGGGTGTCAGCTAGCTCTTTCGGGGGGGAAAATCTACGGGAGTTAGCCCGAGCAGAAAAAGCCACTTTGAGCAGAAAATGCATCTGCAATTACATAAGATTTGCTGAATGCACATGTTTGATGGACAGGTGATGTCTGAGAAGTAGAGTGCAAAAACACATCCTGAAAATGAGCACTTAGTGCCAAAGGTGTTACAGTTACTCTCAGTGAAGTACATTTTATCAAATGTGTGTTTCAGTGACAGTGCACGTTGACTCTCACACCAAATCCCATTGAGAAAATCAGTGATTTTACTTCGCAGCACACAGGGGCTGTTGATCCACTGCTGCCTCTATCAGTAAGTTCTAATGTATTATTACACTACAATGTAGTGCTAGGCCAGCAGCTCCAGTGTTCTTTGAGCTAAAAACACTGAGGGTTTCTATGGACTTTGTTACAGGAGAGTAAGTGAGTGGTTTACAGAGTTAAGATTTCAGTTAGAAAAGACTAATGGCATTGTAGATTTAACTCTCCGAATTAGACAAAATCTGGTTTGTGGTGGCAGTGTGAGCTAGCCTGCATTTCCTAGACTGTTCCTCATACAGATAGACTTTAAAAGAACTGCACTATGACTATTAATTTAATACATAAATAGTGTAAATTCTGAAATATATCAAATCTGTATGTTAATTTGTGTTAGAGTATCAGTAAGGACCCAGAGGAGGAATGCCAACAGCAGCACCTAACAGGAAGTTAGCCAAATGTTAGCTTACTGATGGTAACTTTTAGCTGTTCGTACTTTGAAAGTATTTGTTTAGCACCAGAAAACACCCTAAACAACAGCTAACTCTAACTGAAGCTTTGAAATAGAAAAGCTCTTCTTTATTGAAGACATTTGTGTTGTCATTTTTTAGACACTATGTAGGCACTGGGAGCCAGTTTTGAAAGTATTGGTTTAGCGCCAGGACAACTCAGACTATGCCAAATCATAACTTTTGGACTTTGGACTTTTATTAATCCATCAGCAATGGACAGAAGCCAAAAAGATGACATCACTGAAAACAGAATCCTCTTTAATATTTCTGATACACTGTGAATAAATCAGTAATCTGACCAATCTGGGCCTTGGCACGGGAACAGCTACAGCTTTGATAAGAGCTTTTGCTCTTGTTATTTAACAGATTCACATCATCTTTAGCGAACCGTCGCTGACGGTGCACGTCCGTCGCTTCACCCCGTTTCATAAGTTGCCTGCTTTTGTGTTGCTACATGCAGGTTGTTGGCACGTTCACGGCGCCGTCAAACAAACACACCAGTGGGTCGACGTCTGTGAATTAACAGCATGAGAGTGTGCACGTCTGCCACTGCTGCCAATCCCACCACCAACCATGCCAGAGGACCATGAGAGCCCACTCACTTCATTAGTATTCGCTTACTCGCTCTCTATCTACTGTTCCATTTTTTTCCCCTCTTTCTGCATTAACAGCAGCTTAGCATGCTCTGACATTTTAATTCCACCACCAAATCCCCCTCCCCCCCGAAAAATATTTATCTCTCAGAACTCATCAAAAGCTTGTCCAGTCGTTTGCCCTCCCGCTGCTTCGCTGCTGACTTCCCTTCCCCTGCTTTAATAACCACAAGGACATGGTCATAATTGCTGGGGGAGGAAGTAAAGGGCAAACAGGAGGGCAAATGTTTGCACACATGGACAAAATGAGGCAAACACGAACCTCACGATGGTGCGCAAGGAAATTCTGAGGTCTGTTATTGACACCTCATTAGGTCCCGTTTGAGTTTGATGCGAGTTGTTGTCGTGCCAAGCGGTCTTGGCTGTGTCGGTGGACAGACTGCGCGGGGATATTTTGTACGTTTGCTGGTGGGTCACAGGGGAACACGCTGCAGAAAAAAAAAACCTCTCCGCACTCATCATATATTAAAAAGCTTTTCATCGCAGGTGCTCCAAGGCTTTACTAATTCATGCTGTTTTATCAGGGCAAAGCTGGCACATGTGAGATGAGCAGCTTTGTGGATTAGCATCTTTAACACTATTTTGTTCCCGTGCGTGAATGCTGGTGGAAGGGAGAAAAAAAAAGAGAAAAGACCATTGAACCAAGTGTTTTGTAGAATTTCAGCATCTTCGGATTAGGATCTAAAGTGGAGCAGTGTTTCATTCACCCACTTGAATTCCGGTCAAAACAACTCTCCTGTAAGTGTTTTCTTCTTCTGTCTAACCAAGCCAGGAGAATATCTCGCAGCGTTTTATTTGTTTTCAGTTCCGCTTTACAGCTCGTGCTTCCAAACACAGACTCAGTTGGCTGAAAACAATCCACTTCAAAATTATTATCTTTCCCCCGCTGTTATAGCTGCAATGTTCTTTTCTATGATTGTCTATCAAGCTGCCTATCTCTGCCGGCACGACAATTCAGTTAATAACTGTTGAGACCTCTCCTTTCGGCGGAGATATGAGATAGGCAGTGTGACATACGCTGTGTCGACTGACATTTCTATGGAAACAGAGAGATCTCGTGGCTCTGAGGAGGAGTTCCTCCTCGCTTCCCTGAAGGATATTACAAGGCGGCGCGAAGCATCGAACCCTGGCCGCCCGTCTGCTGCTGCAGTGACCCCGTCCCCTCCCCAGGTTGCTCCGCCAAGCTGGTAAGGAGAATTTACTGCTGCCTCTCCAGTCGAATTAAGAGGAAGGGGGAAAAAAAAAACCTTTCTCGGAAATCAATGTGGCAGCCCAACGTACATCCACAATGGCCCTCAGATCAATTTATATTGAAAATACGATTAAACAGTCACAGGGTGAGAAGAGAAAGCCACATGTACATTCAGTGTGGTCCCCAAGTAGCCCGGACACGTCAATAGCTAGCCTTTTCTCTTTTGCCCTCCTACTGTACGTAATAGATAGAGGGCACGTCACGGTTTCAATTAACACTCTTTTAAAAAAAGGAGACACCATAAAGATTTTGTCATTGTAAAATAGTCTCCATAGCAATAAAGGTAAGATTGATATTTAGGGCAATGCACTATTGATCAATAATTCTGTAATAACTTAAAATGATTTAAGAGAGAAAACAAAGCTTCTGCTCCACCTTTAGCCTCTGTTTCCAGCCTTTCGGGGACATCTAACCCGTGATAAGAGACATTAACCAATCACAGCAGTTCATAGACAGAGAGAGAGAGAGAGCAAAATAGAGCCTCCTTTTGGCTGTTCTACCAAGCACATGCACATTCAGTGAAAAGGTTGCTTTTCCAACAACTGCCGACACTGCAAAGAAACTACAACATAGGAAACTGTCTTTAGAGTGAGACAATAGATGCAATAAAACGCACGGTCCATGTCAATATGAGAGATATAAAGATTGTCAGAGGTCATCTGTCACGTCTGTGAGGACAGAGAATCCCAAAATATTATCACAGCTAAGAGAAACCAGTTTCCAGTTTGTACAGAACATAACAAGGTGAATATTTGATAATGTTAGCATTAGAGCTTGGTTTGCTAACCAGCAAGCTAATCTAGTCCATTTAATTAACACATTAAAAAAAACAAAAAAAGAGATGCAAATGACAGATGTGAAATGTAGTGTGGGTACGACTTGTTAAACTTGACTCAACTTCCCAGAGAACTTCACAACATCAGGTTCTGCGGTGGTTAATGTTAGCTTAGATAGTGTCCACAAGGGACCTTCATTTTCGCACAACAGGTCTGTGAAATTACAACAAACAAGACAGTAAATAACTCAATAACGTATCCACAAATACAAATATATCAAACAAAACTGAGTGTACAACTTATTAATTCAACTCAAAAAGACAGAAGTGAATGTATTATAGGTCGGTTGGCTAACTAGTGAGCTAATTTATCCCCAGTGATAAACCCACTGCGCTGTAGGTAGGTTGATGACAGCACTTGAAAATGAAGCTGGGAAAAACAGAAAAAAAACAACTTACAATTTTCACTTCCGTTGATGCCATTTTTAATTGCTAACTTGAGAAAAAGTTTCAATGAGTTAAGGATTAAAACTGTAATTTTCTGCTTGTAAATGGCAAAAATCAGCTACTTCTCTTCTGATCCTTCCAGCTGCTTCGTCAATCTGTCTCATGTCTGTCTGGAAAACACACGTAGCAGCTGGTTAGCGTAGCTTAGCTTATTGCTTTAGGTACCAGTCACATAAGTTCCAGTGACAATGATAGGTAGGTTCACCGTATAACTTTGGAAAACATCAAACTTCTTATCTTTTCTTTGACAAATTTTACCAACAGTAAACAAATCCCTGTAATTGCAGAAAAACAACTTGAAACTAGTTGATTTGCGACTGAAAACAGGGTGAAATATTCTCGTGTGCTTTGACAAAATAAGGCGGTTAGGACTCCGTTACAGACACAAACGACTCGAGAGAAAGATTTCTTTGTTGTGAATCAGCTGTGAAGCAAACTATTACCGTTTACGCCAACCATTATGCCGTCAAAGACACGATTTATTTTTCCAAGCCTTTCACTCAATTAGCGCTCACCGCTCAGTGATGCAACTATGGCTTCTTTTCTTTTTTTTCCACACAGAAGATACAATTTGTGCTCCTACGTGCTTCATCTTCCAGTGTGAAGTGGGCTGAGAAGTGGAGTGGTACTTATCAGACATCTGTGTGTGAGAACTTATCAGCGAGCTGTCTTTGTTTGTGAAATTAATCAGCTTTGAGTGCAGCAAATGTTAGTGCAGGCGTGTTCTGGCCCCTGCCATTTGTGCCTCACTCGAGCTAGGCCAAAAGCATGGCGGTGGAAACAGGCTGCTTAGGGCAATTAGCCAGTTAGCCTTTAAGGCCTTGAGTCCTGGCCTGACGGAGTCTGGCTCGTCTTCCATGTAGCCCAGATGGTAGCCTCAGACGGTGCACAAAAATAGCCCATCGAATGCCTGTTGATGTGTAAACTTGAGAAATGTGGTCAGAGACTTAAAGGTGAAATGTCAGTTAATATCACAGCGCCATTTCCAGCCCACTTTCTTTTAAATATGGACAATTTTACAACTGTTGTTTCAAAGATGTGGCCACAAGTTATTTTTGGAGTGTTTTGACAAACGGAGATAGTGTTCGCACTCTGCTGGTTCAAATTTGTGGCTTTATAATTTAAATGTATTAACTTTTATGACTTTTTTGAGTCTTTAAAGTCACTTTTATTTAAGAAATGAAAACAAAAAAACAGTACTGGAGGTGTAAACGATATAGAAATTATAGTTTCAAAAGTCTCAAATTTAAGTTTACTTGTACAAAAATCTGCAAAATTATATTTTTTTAAAACATACAGCCAATAAATTTGAGGAAATTCAGGGGGGAAAAAAGTTAAATTTCTTCTAAAAATGTATTATATTATATATAAAACATATTTGAATGTTATATGTTGCAAGTGGTAAGTTTGGTTTTAAATGTAATGTTTCTCATAGGTTAAGACAATTTACCACCGTGTTTGTCTAATGCTCACTGCTTTTTAAGGGGTTTTTTTCCATTGGAAAACATAATTGCAAGTGTAAAAAGTACTAAAAAACAAACTTATTTGTTCATTTTTGGAGATTTATACTGTACAGGTTTCATTTAAAATTTTGCTGAGTGTATGTGGATCACAGAAACAGTAGCTGCTACACTAGTGGAAGGTAATGAGGCTCCAAATAAGAATAAATAAGATATATATATATATACAGTTGAAACCAGAAGTTTACATACACTATATAAAAAGACACATATGCTTTTTTCTCACTGTCTGACATGAAATCAGACAATCACTTTTCCTGTTTTAGGTGTGTTAGGATAATCACAATTATTTCTATTTGCTAAATGCCAAGGATGAACCAGACTTGTGCAAGTCCAAAAATTCTCTTCCTGATATCTTGGCTGATTTCTTTTGACTTTCCCATGATGTTACACAAAGAAGCAGTGTGTTTCAGGTGTGCCTTAAAATACATCCACAGGTGTGTCTCTAATTAACTCAAATGTTGTCAATAAACCTATCAGAAGCTTCCAAAGACATGACAGCTTCATTTGGGCTTTCCCAAATTGTTTAAAGGCATAATAATCTTAATGTATGTAAACTTCTGACTTTGAAGAAAGTAATAACAAATTGTCTAAAAAAATCCTTCTCTCATTATTCTGGCATTTAGCAAATAGAAATAATTTTGGTAATCCTAACGGACCTAAAACAGGAAAAGTGATTGTCTGATTTGATATCAGACAGTGAGAAAAAAAAGCATATGTGTCTTTTTATATAGTGTATGTAAACTATATGAATTATATATAAATTAGCAAAAGTCTTTGTGACACTATTTGGACTCAATGAGAATCAATAAAGCAATTAAATGATGACTAAATTAGTCTTTAAAACAGTAAGTTTTATTTTTTTTTTATTAAAAAAAAAAAGCATGGTGGGGCTACATGGCCCCCTGACAACTAAAACCCTGGCTACGGCCCTGCTACACTTTAAAACCCACTCATTTTAAAACACTGGAATCCGAGAGTGAAAGGATAGAAAATCACCCTCATGAAAGCCAGCAGAAGTGTGAGCTGGTGTCGGGCAGCCGCGGTATCTCGCTCAGACATCGCTTCTCTCCCGCGACATCGCCAAGACAGATGTTTGCCGAGGCCTCGTCGCCACACGACCTCATCACATCACCCTCCCCGCTGCTCGCTCGCGCTGTGTAATTGAAGTCGCCCCCCCCCCCCGGGGGCACGAGAGGGAACTTATCGCCTAATCAACAAACACTGCCAATGTGTGCTCCAGGTCGCCGCTGGAGACCGCGAGGGGGTTGCCATGGCGCGGCTACAGCCAGGCCTGTGCCATATTGCAAACTCCTTGCCTCACTGCCAAGGTGAGCAGCTGGTAATGAGAGAGCAGGAACGGAAACCACAAAATAAAAAAATCACACCGCACCCCCCCGTTCCAAACAAACATACAAAGCCCTGCACCTTTCCACTCCACTGCTGACGCTCGAGTTTTTCCCCCAGGACGCTTCAACCACTGAGTCATGCAGGAGTGGGAAGCGTGTTGTGTCTGTGTTCATCTGCCTTTTTTCTTGATTTCCTGCCCATTACTGGATGTGTGTGTGTGTGTGTGTGTACATGCAAGACTGTGAGGGACTATGTTGAGGAGTCTACCCACCAGGCGTGGAACCACTGGGGCCTATCAGGGGCTGTAAATACTTTATGAGATATGATAGTGCAGCGCAAACAACTCCTCAACCACAGGCCATTAACCATTTTTCAGTGGATATGTGCCCTTTGGTAAAGTAAGAAATAATAAAATAAACAAACATTTTCTTCCCCCAGTGACAGAGCGGGCCCTCGGAGGCCGTGTGTGCAGCTCGCCTGCTAATGAGAGGCAGCGTACGAATCGCTCTCTCTCTCTCCTGCAGGACAAAAAAAGGAAGCGAAAACAGAATCGGAGACCAGTGCAGCGAGATGAGCAAGATTAGCAGCTCCACCGTTTTATTACCAGGGTTGGAAATCGTGTACATCATTCTGCTCTGTGTGCTGCCTCACACATTTACTCACCTACAGATATATAATCGGCTTGATTCCCATGTTTTTTTCAATAATTAAACCTCCATCCATCATCTACCGCTTTATCCTCCACCAGAGGGTCGCGGGAGTTGCTGTGCCAATCTCAGCTGACACTGTAGGGCGATAGGCGGGGTACACTCTGGACCCTGGGTGACCCTAACTCATCGCAGGGCCACACACATAGAGACAAACAACCATTCACTCTCACACTCACGTCTGTGGTCAATTTAGAGTGTCCAATTTAACTAATCCCCATATTGCATGTCTTTGGACTGTGGGAGGAAGCTGGAAAAACCCGGAGAAAACCCACGCACACACGGGGAGAACATGCAAACTCCATGCAGACAGGCCCTTGTTCCAACTGGGGTTTGAACCCGGGTCTTCTTGCTGCAAAGGCGAGAGTGCTAACCACTACTCGACAGATTATAATTATTTTTTTTTTTATGAATAATTTTTTCTATTTTATTTAATTAATTACTTATTGAGGATGAAAATAATCTTTAGTTGCAGCCCTAATCTTAATGTATATTTGAGTAGAAATCAAATAATTGTGATTTGGCGCCATCTAGTGGAATGAAATGTATTTTTTTTATTTACGCTAATCTACAAAAAGTTTATTTGTTAACACGAAAACAATTAATAAAAAATCGATATCACCAGGCAAAATATTGCGATATTTCACAAGTATCGCAGTATTTTTGGCCCTGCCCCACACACATCTTCTGGATGTGTTCATCTAAATTTAGTTGAGTTTCAGACGGACTAACATTTTTTTTTACTTATCATTCTTTTCTATCATTACGTAAATGGCTCATCACTCCATCCTTGTTCCAACTGCTCGCTTCGTTTCAGCAAAGATCGCAAAACTCTATTTGTTAGCGCTTCACTCAACTAAATAAAAAGCCTTTGTTTAAAAAGAGAGGAAAAAAAAGGCAACCATGAGAGATCACTTTTAAACAAACGACAGGAGACAGGATGCTGTAATTCAAGAGCAGTTTCATCATTTCTATTTTCTACCACATGTCAAGAGCGGCTCCCTTGTTTATAATAACATGCCATTGTGTTATTTCCAATTCAGTTTTCAGCGAAAACACAAGTGCTTTTGTTCTGTCTGTGTTCTCCGGTTGCCACGATGTCACTCTCAATGACTAGAAATCCTCTCTTTTGTGTTTCTCCGTGTTGTTCGCGTTCTTGTTGTTTTCCCCTCTTTCAGACCATTACATTGTGTGTGTGTGTGGGGGGGGGAATGGCCTCCACCTGAGGATACAGATGCAGATGGTTGTTCTCCATGTCGAGCAACTCAAAGAGCTATTCATTCCCTTTAGGGCCTCATTCATCATTTGTGCTTTATCTTGCAATTAACATACAGTAATTGCAATCAGATAAGATCCGCGCGCCGCAATCCTCGCTAACAACTGGCTAGTGAGGAGGAAGAGGAAGAAGAGGAAGGAGCTCCCAGCTGCATGTACTTCGGGGAAACTACAAGAGGAATAGTTCAGGGGTTTTTGGAGTGTGGTTACATGAGGTAGTGACACAGTCAGTGGTGACTTTGCCGTGTACGGCCCCCGGGAACCAGCCAGAAAACACAGAGGCTAACTCGCACTAACAACATGGCTGCCAGAGGGGACACAAGAAAATAAGTGATTTTAGCCACTTCACAAAAGAAGAATCTATGCCTATATAAGTCCACGGCATCTCAGGAATTGGTATATGCTGATTTTCTTTGTCTGAAAAGATCTGATAAAACACAAAAATGTATGAGTTGTTATTTTTAACAAATCATACACAAAATTAGCTTGACATATGCTTAACTCGACACTTGTTGTGTTGATGTGGCCTTGTATACTTCAAATATACATATTAAACAGTCCACGGCGTCAAAAAAGACAAACTTTGTCAAGTATAAAATATAAAGTTTTAGTGACTTGGCAGCATTCATAAGGTTTCTGGAAACAAAAATGGCTACTGCCAATTTAATAGAGGCAAAAAATTAGCCTGATTAATCAGTCGACTTCTAACGTTAACTGAAATTTCACAGTGTGCGAGTCCATAGAGAAAATCAGTGCATTTAGCTCACGTTGGACACAGGAGATGCTGGTCTACTGCTGCCTCGTGTGGTCACTTTGTGTCACTGAGGTAAATCCGAACGACCAACTTCACAAAGTCACAAAATCGCACATTTGAATTCACTGATGAAGGCAGCAGTGGATCGACAACCTCCTGTGTGCTGTGATGTAAAATCGCTGATTTTCTCTATGGACTTTGGCGTGGGAGAGGGAACTGTATACAAACTTTTGTTTCCTGACAAAAAAAAACAATATGTCCAACACTGAGATAAATATGATTCTTGTGATATTGCAGATTTTATTAGCTGGGCCTTTCTTTAAGTTGCTAAAAATCTGTTCTTCCTCGTGCCGCCGCTGGCAGCCATGTTTTCAGTGAGAGTGAGCATTTGTGTCTCAAGCCTGTTTAAGTCTGCAATATGTTGAGAACAATGTCTGCCACTTTATTTTGTTGTTAGACGCCTTTTCCTGACAAGAAACTAGAAGTTTGTAAATCAAACACTTTCTTCACACCGTTTTTATCTCACCAACAGGAGCTGCTGGTCTACTGCTGCCTCGTGTGGTCAGTTTGTGTCACTGAGGTAAATGCCAATGAAGAATTTCAAACACTGAAGGCACAAAATAAAACATTGGAGTTTACTGAGCAGTGGATCCACAGCGGCTGTGTGCTGTGATGTAAAATCCCTGATTTTCTCAATGGGCTTTGGTGCGGGGGCGAATGATCCACTGTCAAACTTCATTTTCCATTCACAAAAGCAGCAGACACAGTTTTAAGATACTGCAGACTTGAGCAGGCAAGATTTTATTAGTTATTTATTATTTATTATTGGTTTAATGAGACTACACTTAAACAGAACCTAGACTTTACTCTCAAAATCAGTGTTAAATAGCTGTATGTTCTGCCAGCTGGGGGAGGGGAGGTTCACTATGTGTCACACAATCTCACTTCAGAAAAGCCAACAAACCCTGAACTCTCCCTTTAAGTGAGGTACTCGATGGTTGATGTTTTAATCGCGTCTTCAGGAGACTCCGGCTCTCAGGCTGTGGCCTCTTGCTCTCTAAGTGTATAGTGCACTCAGATCCTCCATTCTCCTCTAGTTATTAGTCCTTTTACAAGCTAAAAGGACGAGTGGCACATCAATCACCACTCTCTAAAGACAAAGTGGTTTGATCACGCTTGGTACTTACTTCTGATCTTCATTCACTCTCCCTGTGTGTGTGTGTGTCTTTTTTTTTGTTGTACTTTCCAGTGGTTTTTTGTTTTGTTCCGTCTCGTATTTGCCCGCCTCTTGCCGCTGCAACAACTCCCCGTAATCCTTTTAGAACCGGTGGAAAAGTGAAAGTCAGCCCTCACTCAGGGAGGACGTATGTTGCAGGAATCTCATTTGGTTGGATGACTCTATCCTCTGCAGACGCACGATTGGAATGCAAAGCACTGGCCACCCATTCAGCTCCTCGCACAAAACGGCCTTTCTTCCTCCGGAGTCGTGCTGACCTTGCCACAAACGCTTCACAATCTCCTCAATTACAGTAGCTCGGGAAGAGGAGACTGATATCTCGACTTCCACTCCGCCGCATGTAAAGCGACCATTATTTGGCCCCCGTCTTCTTGTACGTCTCCCCCCCACCCCCCCTCCCTCCTCAATGTTATCTGGGTCGACACAGTGTTTTCATTTTGTTGAAATAATAATACCTTCAGAGCGGAGTCATATTTCAGTGCGGGTCAGGACGGCGGCCGCTGATGTGTGCGGGATGGACACCGCACAGGTGGCAGCCGCGCTGACAGCCGTGCACAGAGTGTATCAGACAGCCAGCGGCAAACCAAGTCGGGAGACGGATGAATAAATGTCTGATATGCAAGCATTAGAGGGTTACAATTAAAGCGCTGGGTTTCGATTTCTTCTTTTTTTTTTTGTTTCTGGGGCTAATCAGATCCTGTCAAAACAGTGCCAGTGCTTAAACAATGCCTCTTTTTTTCCCCCTCCATTATACAGTTCTAGCACTACTTGGCTCTACTTGGTTTGGTATCCGGCACACAAACAATACTTCCTGAACGACCGGAGCACAGACTCTATCTGAACAGGTTGTGATTCAAACTGACGATTGCCGACTTTCAGGCAGTCCTGTGTTAAATATTAAATATATTTTAGACATTTCCTTTGCTAAATGTTGGAGATTTTAAGTCTTTTTTAACTGATCTGCAGTTTGGCATTATTCGCTTTGATTCCTGAGACGGATGTCGCACTCATGATTCTTCCAGTGACGACACTCTCTGACCGATCAGTGGCCAGCAGTCTGTTGACGTCATCAGAGCAGGTACCGAGTCATGCTCAAACTGTATAATGGAAAAGTGCCATAACATTTTAGAGGCAGAAACGGTAAACACTTCCCACAGGTATGCTTGTATAAATGTGTGATTGTTTTAGGGGAGGGCCTTGCCTTATGGAGGCCACCATCTTACGGCAAACCTGCACAAGAACTCTTTACTTCTGAAAAAACTGTATACAAATCTGCTTCCGAACCATTTCAGGCCGAGTACTATCAAGAGTTTAAGAATTAAAGTTATGTTTTTATTAACTCTGCCATCTGTAAGTGGAGAAACAAGCTAGCAATAGCAATAGCAATAGCGGACAACTTCTAGAGAAAATACAACCGAAACATCCCAACCCCCAACACAGGAAGTCGCCGTCTCTAGTGGAACTGTGAATTTTGGCTCCAATTTCTCTGCCACTTTTATCATGATTAGCTTAACTGCTAACTCGCTAATTCTAAAATTAAGCTTGAAAGCTTTCGTCAGTGAAGTCGTCTTTTTCTTTCAGCGAACTTTTGCCTCACTTCGAAGAAAGTTTCTCCCACTGACAAAGAGTTAGCTGACCGTTCTTGAAAGGTTTCACCTCAATTTACTTGCTAATTTATTAAATGGAGTATGTTTATATGAGAGTATAAAAACCAAGTAGTTTTTTTCTTTTGTAATACAGTATTACCCTTAGAAAATTCCACTGAAGTTAATGGAAAAAGCTCATTTGATCGCATTGATAACCAGTCTGGTTCCAGGATGATTATCTACAAATCAATTATGCTTCTAAGACAGGACGCAATTACACAAAGAAAAAACAAAAAAAAAAACTTTTTTCAACAAATTTCATTTTTTCATCTTCAATTTACTGTAAAATGGAAATGAAGCAGAATCCGGCGAAATATGCATTCCTTTGGTTTGAGAGATGGGGAAGAATTCAGAGCTCCATCTTCATAAATATGTATCAACAAGGCAAGAATGTAATGAGACAAGCTCTCTCTCCAGTGTTCGAAAAAAAGAAAAAGGAAAGGAATACTGGAAGAATAAACAAACAAACAACAGAATAAAAAGAGAACAAGTAGGAAGACTGAGTGCAGGACGCTGTAGATTGAATGCACGACAGTGTATTTCTTTTAGTTGGAAGTTGTTGCTTTATCTGCTGTTTTGTGTGGCGTCTCCACTTCTTAAAGAGCCTCTTATCAGTTTAACAGTGCAGCCAGTCACCTCGAGTCGTCTAATGATGGCAGTGAAACATGTGGCACTCTCTCTTTTTTCCTCTCTTTCCCTCTCTTTTCTTCCTCCCCCTCTGCTTGGCGTCGGTGGGTGGATAATATGGCAGCTCGCAGCAAAACTACAGAGCGCTTCCCTCTTCAACTCTGAACAAACTGCTGTCGAAACTGAAAAGAGTTTAAATTCTGAGGGAGCTGAGCTAAGCTCCTTCAAGAGACATAAGCTCCTCTGAAAACCCCAACTGAGGAAAAAGTGGCAATTTACCGTCCGGGATATAAAAAACAAACTACTATTTCTTACTCACAGGTCTGTAATTTGAGTCTGAAACACGCCATTTATCCTATTTCTTGAAATCTTCTTCAGGTCCTGATCGCCATCGCGGAATACATTTGGTTCAAAAAGGGGGCGGCAGTGCCTTGAAATGCAGTAATATTCACATTTAAGTGAGCAACGGTGCCAATCACCTGTTCTCCCCTTTACTGCGATTCATGCAGAGCTGATTCCTCTCTACAGAAATTCCCTATAGGGCTGAACAATTAAGCATTTTTAAATTAAAATTACAATTTCACAACATGACGTTACCGGATCATAAAAGGTGCAATTTAATTATTGTTTTCATTGTTCTATATTCAATGCAAATCTTACTCATATTCATGTTAGAAACACTTCATATCTGTAGTTTCTCAATCGTTTTACTGGTGATCTTCCCACAATCTCATTTTGTTAGCATTTAGCCACCTGTAAAAGTGTAATGTGTTATATTTGTTTTTTTGTTGTTGTTTTTAAATGTCAATTTGTACATTTAATAACGTTAAAAAATATATAGATAAGTAAAGTAAGAGGAACAGGAGTTAGCTTAAAACTTTGATGGTGTTAAAGTTAGCTTAACTAACTGACACTGACAAAAGCTTTCAAACTCTGTAACTCTTGCGCTGTAATTTGTATCTAAAACATTATTGTGACTAAATTGTTCAAAAATCTCTTTTCTGAGGAAGTAGGAAGGAGATGATAGCTGGATGTTAGTGAGTTACAGTTAGCCAGAATTTGCATTTTCACATCATCTTCCTGTGTTTTTGGGGGGCAGAGCTTTTGATTAAGAGGGTCCACAGTAGTGGTAGCAGTAGCATGTTATTGCGAGCTTTTCCACATGACTTTAGCTCTGAAGGAGAAAGAAATCATAACGATCTCTTTTTAAATTTGCTTTTTCAGTCATTTTTTTCCTACATGCACTGGACTGTTTGTCCATTCATGCAGCTGTGGCACACAAGCAAGGCCGTTGCCTTAAGTACATATAAAAGGCTAATTCTCCAACTACAAAAGTCTACTTTATTTTATTTTTAAAGAGATTATACACTTATACAAACACACTTATGGGTAGTATATTCAGTTTCTGCCAATAAGACCTCCTGACCCTCAATTTGGTTGTATTGTAAGTCGCTTTGGATAAAAGTGTCTGCTAAATGACATGTAATGTAATGTAATGTAATTTAGTTTCTTCAACAAATCAGTCTTCAATTTCAATTTATTACTTATTGCGCTACTTATTGATATCAACAGATTTGACAGTTTTTTTTATCGTGCTAAACTTTCAAAGCCAGGTGATCTTGACGTGTGTTCACACTGGGTTGTAACATGAAATAAAAGTGCTGTGGTGCAGAATAAAGAAATCTGAGGTTACCTTTCCGACGTACTGCATGTCCGTCCCGGTGTACTCCTCCAACATAAAGAACTGGTTCCACATCCAACCTCGTTTGGAGCGTCTGAGCGGCACTCCGTTGGCGTCCTGACCCGTCAGCCCACCGGACCCCCTGTGCCCCCCAGTAGTCCTTTTCATGGCCCGGAGCCCAAGCGCCGGAGAGCTGAGGTGAGCCATGACCCACAGCATCATCAGGACGTAAACTGTCCTTCTATCCATGACTATCTATCACCACGTTCAGTGTTGTCCTCAGTGGTTTGTGTCCAGCGTTCTTTGGTCAGAGCGTTGGATCCGTCCTCATGCTGTCAATCGTCGATGGAAGCAGGCGACGGTTTTTCCTTCAGACTCACGTAGGGCGAAAACCAGCAGCTGGAATATTTACACAGAAAAAACAGAGGCTCAGAACTGGGCATTTTGTCCCTTTACGTGACAGGTAGAGGTTTGCAAAAACATTTGCAACTTAGTCAAAAGCAAGAGTAAACAGGATAAGACAGAAAAAACAGAAGCTTTTAGAGGTTTCTTAAAAATCAATAGATCAATTTATGCCGAGTCACATTATGTGTACCTGTAGGAAGGTAAGTTTTGCAGTGTCATCCTTTAACAAACCTCAGACACAACAAACATATAATCCAATATTTTGTGCCAGAATCGCAGATTACTGTCTATATGATCAGAACGCACAGCCAAACGTCCGATTTTGGGCTTTTTTTATTTGTCACTTTCACACATTTTCTGGATCACCTCACCATCAGTCCCTATAAAGAGGCGCAGATAAAAGACAGGGAATAAACTATACGGATAAAAACTGTTTCAAAATAAATAATAAAACAGTCCAAATCAGTCAGAATCATATTATTCTTTTGTTGACCTGACTTTTGAGCATTACGTGAGTAAATGACGTGTATGGATAAAACAGTAAAAATCCAAACCCTTACGTCAAAAAATTGTTTCCAAAACTGAATAAATTCTCACCTGCTTGCAGTGCTCACATTTATAGTTTGTTATTTTTAATTCACTGACCTTTCACTTCAGGTTTTCGTGTGTGTATGTGTGTGTGTTTTAGTTTCTGCTTTGTACTTTGGCCCAAAACTGAGTTTACATAATGTGGTGAAATAGTTAGTCATCCATTTGGTCACTCGAGTCACTTACTAAAAAAAACATGGCTTGGATTCAGTGAGAACGTTTTGTTCTTTTAATAAAATTTGCCTTGAGATTCTTTGATAAACCAAGCAGTATCGTCATGAGGGGAAAAACATGATTTTGAATAGGGATGCACCGATATGAATATTTCCGCCGATACCGATATCCGATATTAATATTGCTGCTATGGCCGATAACCGATATCTACCGATATCGATATATGTTTTTTTTTAAAAAAAAAGGTTTCTGAGATGATAAAATTTTTGTACAGACTGAAAATCATGCAAGCTGAATTTTTGATTGTCTTCCTTTATTTTCAAAACATGTTTTACCTCCAAATAACAAGGTTACAGGGCGACCATAAGACACAAGTAAAGGTTTTTAGAATCCTTTAGCACTTGTAGCAAGTGTGTAACTAAATTAAAGTACAGTTTAACGCCCTCAACTCACTAAACTCCTGTGAGAAAGTTTGGATCATAAATTACAAACATGAACATAAATAAAAATAATACCCTGCCAAAGTTACTGTAACCGAGATAAGGGCGTCTATACTGGGTACGTAAATAAAGACAACAACCCTTCCTCCCGGCAACAACAACCGCGCCACTTCACTTAACAATAAAACTACACAACAGATATGAGAAACAATACCTGACAAGCTCTACTAAGAGCTGCCATAATAAAAAAAATATATATAACATTACTTTATCAAACTTGCCAGTATTCATGGCAACCAGATATTTATTAAATTGCAAAACATTGGAAAAGTAGCGCCGACTTGGCAGGTTGTTGCGCGGTTCAATATGCTCTATCAGCCGTCGGAACCCTCGGTCCTTCACTATGGAAAAGGGCTGGTCGTCAAGAGCAATCATTTCCATTACCTTGATCGTTATTGCCCTGGCCAATGTCTTCCTTTGTTCGATTACTTGCTGTATTGGGCTCCCAGCTGCGCTGCTTTCTTTTTTGTCTGCCGCCTAACGTTACTAGCGTTAGCTTCCTGCCGTTGTTCGTATACTTCTGGGTGGCGGTTTTTCAAATGACATAATCAAATTTGTGGTATTTAATGACTTGACACGGAACCCTCCTCGCATTATCTCAACTTTGCAAGTGTTGCATAATGCTTTTCGCGTATCTTCTATCGACACCCTGAAAAAACGCCCACACCGCTGACATTATCTCTCCTCAACACACACACACCCACACACACCTTGTGCTGCGCAAATAGACGGGTATTAACATCGGTTGTTAAAATCGGCGCAGTTTTACTCATTGGACCGATGCCAATATGTTAAAAAATTACGAACATCGGCCGATACCAATATTAATGCCGATATATCGTGCATCCCTAATTTTGAATAATCAAATCCGGGTTGAAACACGTGGAACGAGATGAAAATGAGATGAAAATGATTGAAAGCCATGTGGACACACACACACACACACCCACACGCACACAGATACACAATCTGTTACACAGCTCTGTGTGTGATTGATTTCTCTGTACACACACGAGCCCCTGATATACATTCATGCACACGCACCTACTACTGTATGCTGAATGTCAGTCATGTGATTGATAAGCAGGCCGAGTGTTGCCTGACCTGATGAATTTCAGATTAGAAAATTCCTCACATCAGCGTGGATATAGAGCTTACATGTTGTACAAGCACTCGTGAAGCTATTTTATCTCCATTAAGCTGCTGAATCAATATCTAATAGAGCGACGGAGCTCGGCAACATTCTGTCTGTCTTTTTAAATCATGTGTTTCGGGCAGAGATCTCATCAGCTAATGCCACTACGCAAAAGACTCGCCCACGAAAACCAGCTTTAAAGGCGACATAGATCGGAAGCTCCAATTAATGCTGCGTTTGTGTGTGTATCTGCGTCATTACCTCGTTTATGAAACCCTAAAGTTTCAGAACAAACAGTTCAGCCACTGCTGAGAAAATAGGGTTTTATTGTTTTCCTGGGCTCTGCGAAGCGGATCGGCACTTCCCTATGCTGATGATGTCATCAGAAAACCTCACCACTCCTCTCACCATCGTAGCGCCTCCTGGTGCGGGCACTAGTCTGGGCACATCCGGTTGCGTACATGTTGTTGTATATATATATATACATATATATATATATATATTCATTTTTGCATCATCAATAGGATTTTTATGAAAGTATATGTCATTCAATCCATATAGAAAACATTTTTACTTTGAAATGCTGTGAAATGTCAACCTAAATACAGCGTGTGTACTGTGCAGTGTGAAAACCATTGATGAAATAGTTTGACCCCCGCATTAAAACATTCACACATGCACGTCGCGTCCACGCTCGACAGACACTTGCTGCTGTCCTAGCTTAGCATACCAGTGTCTGTCATGGCTAGCTATGTAGCAAGTGTTGCTAAAGAAATAGTTATGTGATGTCACCACCCTTGTGTTTGGAAGAATATATTCAATGCTAACAGTTAGCCACCGTGTTGTCATTTGTCTTTTTCCCGTTCAATCATGTTGGATTCGCACATATGTGTCGCAAAAGCGCTAGTAAACAGGCCCTGACGCTTGGTGCTGTCCTAGCTTAGCAGAGCAGTGACCGCCATGACTAGCGATGTAGAAAAAGTTGCTAACGTCGTTAAAGAAATGGTTTAATGGGTGTTTTGTCTGACAAAAAAATCATCGGCAGACCTTTTCCCATGATCCCATGCTGCTTCCTAATGTCATCAAACTACTGTTACTGTTCTGATTAAGAGACCTCTAGTGGCAGAAATTCTTTAATGTGTGTTTACGTCTTCAATATTTTCAGAACATTTTTCAGATCACTCTCTTCCTGCACCAAAGTCCATAGAGAAAATCAGTGATTTTAGCTCACAGGGACACAGAAGTTGTTGAGTCACAGCTGCCTCCATCACTAAGATTTACCTCAGTGACACAAGCTGACCAAACAAGGCAGAAGTAGACCAGCAGCTCCTGTGTCCTCCTCATGATCTAAAATTACTGATTTTCTCTATGGACTTTGGTGCCGAATGCTGCCCGACTTAATAAATATCAGAATATCAGGGCTTACATCTTGTACACTGTTTGTCGGGCTAGTTTATCTCCATTAAACCGCTAAATCAACATCTCTAATAGAGCGCGGGGCTCGACTGTGTCCTATCTTTTTAAGCAATCTCTCTCGGCACACTTTGTTATCGGACCGAGCTGAATGCCAATGGAGACCGTGGGCAATGTCAACCACCAGTTTATTACCTTAAGATCGGTGTAAAGATATGGAGCAAAATGACTGTTTGCATAGAGCAAAAGAAGGGCCTTGATGTGGGTAGTGCAATATCTTCCACTCCTTCACTCATTCAGCCCCCCTCCCCTTCCCTTTTTCCCTCCTCAGTCGTCAGTTGTCCGCCGCCCTGTGAAGGCCCGGTACAGATGGAAATGGAATAAGAGGACAGAGGAGGAGGGAGGGAGGGAGGAAGAGAAAAAAGGCCATGTATTCTGCTTTTGTTCTCATTATTCCTCGCAGGCTGGGCGATATCCAGGCTTCTGCGGCTGGGGTTCAGTTGGGGGGTTATCAGTGGGTCCACTGGGGAGCGTCTGCAAGCGTTTCCTCCATATCGCTCGTTCTCAGAAGGAGAGATGGAAAATGTACAGGCGGGTCTGGCCGCCTTTTTCTCACCGCCGAGTGTGTTGGAGAATGAGGAAACAGTGTCGGCGGACATGAATTAAGTACGCTGACCTGCATGCAGGAGTGGAGCCGGAGAGACCGCGTGTGCGCGGGGGGGAAATGGAGCGAAAGAAGAGGAGCGAGAGGTGGGAAAAGGTGGCGGAGGAGTGGAGGAAGCTGTCACAACACTCGTCTCCGGCACTGGCGCTAAGTTTAGTATCTGAGAAATCTGGTGCAAGTGAAGAAAAAGAAATCCATCAAGCTATTTCACAGGACAACCGCTGAGCTCTATACAAACAGACGCCTCACTGCATCGACTGGGATGGCGTTTGTAGCCAACTTTTCTCTCTCTTTTTTTTTAGAGGGTTTGATGTCGCCTGGGCGTCTTTGTTGGTGCGATGAAACAACATACAGTAGCTGCATATTACACTGTTGTGCCCGTCTGTCAAGGCATTTGCAGCAAAGAAGGATTGGGTTCAAAAACAAAAAGCCAGAGTTTGATAGCGAACTGTCTTTGTTGTGCCCGTCTGTCAAGGCATTTGCAGCAAAGAAGGATTGGGTTCAAAAACAAAAAGCCAGAGTTTGATAGCGAACTGTCTTCTGTTGGTTTGAAAATCTTGTTTACTTTCCCTCCGACAACCCCATCACAGAGAGAACTAAGGGCACAGACTCCGATGTCATGTGGAGACAATCACCACCTGTCAATTTCTTTATTTTCTTTCACCAGCAGTTCTGCAGTGCAACGCCTTCTCGCCACAAGAAATCCTCAATTTGCACGGCGGTGAAAATGGCAAAAAAAATAAAAAATAAAGAGTTGCATACACCTGAAAACAGTTAACAGCAAACAACTGACAATTAGATTTCTATTTAAAATTTTTCAACTGATTACCTCTCGGCGTGACATTAATCACCTTTGTACAAAGGTAGCGCTTGAGTAGAGATAATCCCACTGCTTTAGTTGCTTTTTTTTTTTTCAACTGAGTTGAAACAGGGACAAACCAATTTTAGCCTCTTAATAAAAGTCTCACCGAATAAAATTTACACAAGCTTAAGTTTGTGCCTCTTTATCTCACCCTTAGACAACATTTTCCAACAGGAAACTGACGTTTTTGTCACCCTGTAAAACACTTACTCTCCAAAACCAAATCCCTTACAGAAAATCAACCATTTTACATCACAGCACACAGGAGTTGTCGATTCACTGCTGCTTTGATCAGTGAGTTCAAATGTGTTATTTTATGACTTTGGTGTTTGAAATCCTTCATTTGGATTTACCTGAGTGACACAAACTGACCACACGAGGCAGCAGAAGACCAGCAGCTCCTGTTGTCCCTGTGAGCTTAAGATCACTGATTTTCTTTATGGTGCAGGAAATCAGACCTCTGCTTATCTAGAACTGTGAAATCATAACTATTTTATGGTTAATGGAAGCGTAAGTGCAAAACAGAACATTAAAATCCTTTATATTTGTTTATTTTTATGACCTCTCACAACCCACATGCAGTACTTTCATGGCCCAGCAGGGGTCTGTGGCCCACACGTTGGGACTCACTGATCGAGAGCCAATTCCACTCCTGACTGTGCCCAGAAAAAAACACTCACATATGGGGGGGGGACAAAGCAGGATTCAAATCAAAAACCACCATCATGCTTCAAGTCTTTTGTTTGATATTAGATGTAGTTACCATGACAACCGGGAGGGAGACAGGAAGTGGAGGAGAGTTAGAAATGCCCCGTCAGAGCAGTGTCAGCAGTCACGTTGGGAGACTGAGTCCATCCATTACTCTACCTGTCTTCCACAGGCAGCCAAGGCTTGTCCTGCTTTTCCCCTTATGAGGCAAATTAGCTGTGGGGTTAGGTCCCCTCCTCACTGCAGTTTACTGTATATAGCCCCCCCGCCGTCACTGCCTACTTTGCTTGCGCAGCCCTGAGCTGATATGCATTATCGCTGGGCTCTTTTTTTTCCTGCTGAAAGCCACTCACTTTGCATGTGTCCTCTGCCTGGCTCAGCACGGCTGGGGGTCAACAGTGCATGTGCTGATGGAGGCAGGTGAAAGTGAGATGGACTGTCAGGTTTCTTAATAACACCCGCAGAGAAATAGTCTCTCTCAGACCACCCCTCTAGACTTTCCACTCATGGTGGAAGCTGTTTCCTGTCGACATTTCTGCGACGGCTGCTCTCTCTTCCAGCGTTTTTTACCCCCACCCCCCTCTCTCCCCCACTGCAACTCCCTACACACTCGACTTTATGAATTTACTTAATTGACGCCGGTGAGGAGCATGTGGGACTTTGAGCTATTGATTTGCTCCAGGCTTCAGCATGGTTGGAAATACCAGTCGGTCTCTTGGGGGTAGACTCATGAAGCCTCTACCGCGAGTCCCCCAGCGCTGAGACGCCGGCCTTTTCAATGGATTGCTTCATAATGTCACCGTGGAAAGCTAATGCTTTCGCTGTATGGACGGCTCCGTCGTCCCCGAGGAGCGTTCGCCCCTTGACCACATTTGTCATACCCTGGAAGCCGTGTTGTACAGCTGCTTGCCCCGATAATTCTCTTGACAGGAGACCACGGCCAGGAGTAAGTCAGCTAGAGCTTTATTTTGCTTTGTCAAAAAAAAAAATATATATATGTCAGATTGGGTTAAGACTGCATCGTGTGTACCCTGGCGGTTACGGCCAAACGCCTGCCTCCTTACATTTGTACTGTATCTGGAGTGACGACAGAAGAAAGATGGAGACTTGGTCTTTGCGCTGGCCTTTAACTCTCAACGATGATGATGACGATAACGTGACAACATTTCCTAAGAATAAAAGGCCAAATGCATATTAGATGCATATTTTAACGAGAAAATTATTCACAAATTAACGTTATTGCTCAAACCTGCGTCCACTAAAGGTTTCAAACCGCAATCGCAACATCGAACCATTCAGAATATGCAAACAAACGGGAGCTTTCTGGAATCTTTTAAGTGTCAGTTAGTTCCCGTAAAGTTTAAGCCAGTGAAACCAAGAAAAGTTGGGACACTTTTTTAAAAAAAATGCAATAAAAACTTTCAGCTTCTCTCTTATTTAGGGGTCACCACAGCGGATGATCTTGCCCTACCCCTTGTGTCCTCTTCTGTTCCACCAACTGTCCTCATGTCCTCCTTAACAAAAACTACAATCTGGTCTTTGCTAATTCACATTTTAAGATATTACTGCCTGTAACCCATAGCCAGGTGGAAAGGGAACTTGGCTGGTAACCAAGTACTTGCCAGGTTAAGCAATGGGGGGACCCCTGACTACCCAATAATGCCCATCAATAATTGGGACACTCTAAATTGACCCCAATTGACCACGGGGGAGCCACATCCAGTGTACTCCAGTCCTGAGCCTGGATAAATGGAAGGGTTGAGTCAGGAAGGGTATCGGGCGTGAAAATCTCTGCTTAATCAAATATGGGGATCATCACACTCTGCAACACACTCCAAAAAAGCTGGGATGGAGGAATGTTGGCCACATTTTCTTTTAATTACACTTTTAAAGCAACATAAAGTAGGATCTGCTCCCCCTACAGTTGGCACCCGAGGAACTCTGGGGCAGGACTTCCAACAACCAATGTCTTCAGACCAGGTGCAGTTGCCAATGTTACTAAAAACAAAAACTAGCCCCAAAATAAAAGAAAGATAGTTAGTTACCCATCTTTTATAACTTATTTTGGAGTTGTGACATAAAGTTTTTCTTTTTGTGGCATGGACCTGAATCCAGAAGGTCCAGAAGGTCACAGTGGTGACATTTACCCTGTTTAAGTTGATTTACAATCAAAATAATATTGGAGACATGATTTGAAGGTTGAAATTCTACATTGTGTCTCTTTAAATCTTCGGAGCGCTGTAGATTGTGACCGATGTAGTTTTAAATGTGGAATATTTGTCCATTCTTGGTCAACAGTCTGTGTTTGCCGTTGTCTGACTCTCCTCTTTATGAAGTGCCATAGATTTTCAATAGGAGAAAGATCTGGACTGCAGACAGGCCAGTCAAGCACACACACACATACACACACACACACTGTCTGTGAAGCCACACTGTTGTAACTCGCCTGGCTGAAATATACGTCACGTTGACAGGAGCATATGTCTCTCCAAAATTCAGTGTGTACCAACACTGTCTTTGAACAGACTGTCAATTCTTTCACGGTGTTTGGCAGGAGGCAAATTTTCCTATATTTCACATTTCTTTTATGATTCAAGAAATGTGTTCATACACACAAACCCTCCCAAAAATAGAGATTTTTTCATTTTGGGGACACCTCAAAAGTTGCATGGATAAAAATCCCAATACAATAGAATTTCTTTTGCGTATCATCCTTGACTCGTTCTAGTGCAGGGGTCTCAACCTCCAACGGTCGTCAGGATAAGGTGAAGAAATCCAATGTTTGAGAAAAAACAACAGCTGTTTTTGTATCTTATCAGGATATTTCATCATGAAATCACACTACACAGCACACACAGTATTTAGGATGATATTTGACAGCATTTCAATGTTAAAGTGTTTGTTTTGATGTGGAATGAACAACATATACTTCAATAAAGAAGTCAGACAACGGAAATAAAAGGTGTTTATAAGTAAGAAGACGTCATGGGTCAGTTTTGTTTTTCTCTATAACTAATTAAGAATAATCAGTGGCGGGCCACATGGAATCGATTGAGGGGCCATATTTCCTTTTTTTCAGTGTGTTGCAAGAGTCCCATTCTATTTTTTTTAAATAAATAATTTGCAAAACGCATTTAGTTCCATCAAAGTAAACACTAAAAGTCTTTTAATGTTCTTTCCCCACAACCGGCCTAGGCACATTGTCTGCATGTATCTGAGTCTGACAGAGTGTGTGAGAATTACTGACACCTATCGGTCAGACTGTAACAAACAGAGGACTCCACTCACTCAAACGTCCCTTTTCCAGAGCACATAAGGGAACTGCGGTGGCCTTTACAGACCAGAAAGGATGCCTAAACGACATATAAAAGGCTTTTTCTATGGCTACGAAAAACAAAGAATTTGTATTTAAAAGTGAAAATCCACTTAATCAAACACATGTAAGGTTAGTACATTCAATTTCTGCCATTAATCCCTCCTGAATGTTAGAACAATAGTGTTTGGCCACAGGGAGCAGAGTGACATTATTATCCAAATCCCTCCGTGTTCACACACTGCAGTACCTGTTCAAGTTTGACCTTCTGTTTTTACGGCGCAGTTTTATTGCTGATTATTATTATCAACATTTCAGCTGCGCTCATTTTTCAATTTTGCTTCCAAATAAAGCTGCGTGACCCTGTGGAGAATTTCACCGTGACACTGACATTGTCACAACAACACAGAAAATGGGAATAATTGCAAAAAAAAAAAAAATTAACTGCGAATATCATCGGCTGGAATTTTATTTTAAGGAAACAGTAAGTAGTTGTTCCTCCTCCTCCACAAAACCTGTGGGTGATTTCTTAAAAAAAGCAACAGAGCCACAGGTCTCATCTTCCCCTGTTTCACTTTCTCCGGGAGCGGCGTCGTCATAATAAAGGTGTGTAATAGAACATGACACCGTAATTATATTCTCCCAGTTAAGAGGCAGTGTTTACAACAAGCACAAGGCTGCCTTTATTTTCTCTCTCTCGCTTCATATCATGTGCCATTTAATTGCAAAAGAAAAAAAAGAAAAAAAATCCTTGATGAAAAAATGAAAAAAGTAAATTGCTTTAAATTGCCCGTCACAGATTGTGTGGACTCGGTTGCCTTGTTTTCTTTTTGGTGGGGTTTCTGCGCTGGTTAAGCGAGATTAATGCGTCATTGCTGGCCAATTTTCGCGATTCTACGCTCGCAGGATTGCCTGGGATAACATTTTGAATCGGGACAATTAGCTATTAAATGTATCTATTGGTTTTATCGAACACAGGGAGCGTGGGGACGGACGCAGCGACACAGAGAGTCACACAAATGCATTCGTCAATACGTATTGGATCTGGTCGGCTAATGGCCTTTCTAGTGCCTGTTTGCTGTTACACGTGATCGGCCTGCTGTAGGTGGCATTTTAGGCTAATCTAGCCTTGTGAGTGACCTCCTCGCATAGACCTGCTCCTCTTCTCCGCTTCACACCTTCGTCTCTACCTCCTATTCCACTTTCTTTTTCTTTTTTTTCTCACCTTAACGAGGGATATGAGCGACAAGGCAAAGCACCCAATCTCGCCTGTTGAGCTGAAGACTTCCACAGCAACCCAGAAAGAGCCCCTGGGGTGCAATTAAAAGTGAGAGAGAAGAAAGTCAGCCAGGGGGGCGAGCGAGTGGGGGATGGGGGGGTGGGCGGAATGGGCATCTGTGCCACAGGTAACATGGTCATGTCACAATCCACAGAGGAGGCCCTTAAAGGCTGCTAATGTGTGGAGGTGTCAGAAGGAAGTTGTTCCAACATCTTGGCTCACTTTGGCCTCCTTTCCTCCTTCCTCGTCTTCCTCCTTGTCCTCTTTCCTTGTCCCTTTTGTTAACCTTCAGGTCCAACATTCTGAGGCATGTGAAAACTTTCCTGAAGCATAAATGTGGCCTGAAGACCTTGTGATCTCCTCAACACTGAGCGTCTGAGGTCAAATTTGATGTTCCCGATCAAACAGGACCGCCATAGGGCAACAAATTAAAACCATTCCTTTGTAAAAAGTCTTACCAACACGTCCACATCCCACAAACAGATGCTACAATAATGCTGTGTTTACACTGGGAATGGCGCAAATGTTTTACACAGCAAGATTACAAACAAAGTCACTGCACAGACAAAAGAAGACATGAATGACATGACACGAGGGGACATGAATGATCCAAAGACACGAGGAGACAGGAGTGACCCCAAGACACGAGGAGACATGAGTGACCCCAAGACATGAGGAGACATGAGTGACCCCAAGACACGAGGAGACATAAATGACCCAAAGACACAAGGAGACAGGAATGACCCGAAGACACGAGGAGACAGGAATCACCCAAAGACATGAGGAGACAGGAATGACCCAAAGACACGAGGAGGAGAATGAAGTAGACACAAATATCCATGAAAATGCATCAACAAAACCAAGCCCGACTCCATAAATTACACTGTAAAAAATATATATAGGTCACATTATCGTAGGTGTTAGGTGTTTCTTCTTTTATCACAGAAATTAAAAAGTTTATTTTAAAGGAACTTGATGTGAATGACTGACCCTGACGGCAGCTACACCAGGTGTCTTTCATTCACGACTCATACGAGGCTGCTCGCCGAACATTTACAACCAAATCCCAGGTGTGGAGCGAGCAGCTCGTACGCTCAACCCAAATCTGGGACTGTTCATTTGTCTTGTTGCCCATGTGGGTTAGTGGTTCACAACTGGGTTTTTCTGATGGCAAACGACCAAAAAAAAGGTGGGCGACAAACATTTTTGTGTGTCCTCCTTGTCCTTACTGCCAAACAGATGCACATGTGACCAGACAAAGAATCCTGTCAATAAATATTGGCGTTTTGTTTTGCTGAGGAACAGTCTAGACACAGTGCTGCACTGTCTTTAAAAAAGAGAAAAGATTTCACTCCCACTCCGAAGACATTGATCAGTGAAAGGAGATTTCAGACAGAAGGGGGATATATTACCACAAAGGGAAATTATTTGAAAAATGTCTAAGAACTGAGGAGGGCAAAGCCATCATCATAAAAAACTGCTGCTGAATGAATAAACAGACCAAAAATCCCTCCGTCAAATTGGAATGCAAAGCTGAGACCAAATTCCTCTGCCGAGCGTCAGCATCGTGGTGCAAAGCACGCCGGAGTCCTCAAGTCCAAAATTAGGATTCAACCCTACGATGCTGGAATAGCAGCGAGACTTAGTTAGCATCTCTCCGAGCCTTAGCGTTCTGCTTCTAAATAGCACATTAACTTTGAGCCTGGGACGCGTTAACAACATTTCAGCCCAAATAAATGCCAAACTTTTTTTTAAATCATATCTGAGG